>NW_026623259.1:461820-495111 GCF_030028575.1 Malurus melanocephalus | reverse complement strand
AAAAAACATGAAAAAAAACCCAACAAAAACCTTGAAATACAAAGGCACTGTTTATCTAATGACTGGTTTGTTAAAGGCTTAGAGAAAACTTGGAGACATATATAATTCAAACGCCARCAGAAAAGGTCTATAGTTCCTTGGTCTCCTATGGCAAATACTCTACCAGAATACTTGTTCTATCCTGGCCTTTTCACTAAACTGAAACTAATTGCATCTTGAGCCTTAATCTTCCTCCAGAGATAATAACATGGGACTAAATTCTGCTCTAAGCCATAGAAGTATTAATCTGAGTAAGGTCTTTGAAGTGGGATTCATTTTTATGCAACACACTTTTCAATAGATTCACTGTTTGCAGGTTTTATTTGGAAATCCCACTTTCATCAGGTTAAAGCGTCACACTAACAATTAGAATATTAAGTAATAATAACAATAGCTAGCAGTGTAATAACASACTGATCCCTGAGGATCTAACTGCTCCTTGAAAAGGTGAATGGTTGCCAGCTCACAGGAGACTGAATGCACAAGACTCCTATGAACTAAAGACTAGAAACCACCTCCATAAAAGCATCTTAAAATGTCCCCAGGGCACCACAGTGCAGCTCCCACAAGGCATGGGGAGGGCAGCAGGCTTGTTCTGATGATGACTAGTGGTTTTTCTGCCTCTAGTTTTCCTCAGGACAACACAGAAGCTGTTGGCACCTAACCCAGCCTTGAGCTACACAGTACCTGTGCAGCCATGCCAGCAGTTTTGGGATGCAGCAGAGGATGTTTGTCTCTGGCAGCAGTGTGGGGAGAAGTGTGGGCAGTGCGTGGCTGCACATCTGGCACCCGGGGAGCTGCATCACCTGCCCAGTTTCAAGGCTGGGCAGCACTGATGCTCATGCTGGTCTTCATCCTTCCAAAACCAGCTGCACTAGGCCCAATTTTACTGGACCCCCAGATTTTCAGTTTTGCTCCCACTTTTGGTAGCTGACCTGAGAGAATAGGGAGTCAAGCATAGCAAGCTGTCAGGTGAGGTGGCTTATTATCACTGTGGGAATTATATGCTGTCTGATAAAAGTCTACAGGGATTAATGTGCAAGATCCTGCTTAAAGGAGATGGTGTGAGTAACTCAGTGTATTTTTTGGCTCCTTTTGGTCCCAGCCCCAGTCTTTCATGTATTTGCTTCTTTGATTTGCTTATTAATCTGTGATTTTTCTGCTTTTACCCTTTACTTCCTTATTCTGTTCTAGCATTTGAGGTCTGAAGTAAACATTAATTAATAAAAACCTTATCACTGCAGATAATATGAGTTTCTTCACCTCTTAAAATAACCTTCACACTTTTTGACATTATAAGTCTGTGCTGTGGATTGTGAAAGCAGCTGCAGACAAGGCAGCTTCTGCTGATGACTGCCCTCTGAAAAGCCTTCAAGCTGGACAGGAACCACTTGCTGGCACATCAAGAAGCCACCATGCACATAAGCATTTGGGGTTTGTCCTTGCAGAGGAAGCTRTCTTGAAGGGAAGGGATATCATTATAGCGCCATTCTCCAATTGCTGGCTGGGGCATGACAGATCTTGAATCAGTCCCTGAAACCCCAAGCACATAGCCATAGTCCTCCACCAAACATAGAGGGAAGGCAGAGGCAAACCTCTTAGATGAGGCATCTCCACTGAATGCTTTAAATCAGCTTCTGTGAGATCCCCAGAAACATGGGAGCATTTTCTCCACCATTGTGCACACCTGRTCCCTCCAGATGCCACCACAGAGACAACAGCCTGCTCTCAAGCCTGTRGTGATGGCAGCTTCATGTGGCCTTGAGGCCATCTTGGTGACAASGGAGTTACAGCCTCAGCCTGCACCTGGATTTGAGACAGAGGACACTGCTGTCTGAACACAGGTCTCTGATTTGGAAATGTACTGCTCAGTGTGTAGGAGTGGGTAGTGTTGGGGCTGTGAGAAAGGCAAAGGGAATGGTGGCACAGCTCCAAAAAGTGATCAAGATATTGGTATCTGCAGAGTGCTTAGGTAGCTGGGAGACTGGAGACCTGCCAAGCAGGTTGTGATTAGAGACACAGAATAATTCAGGTTAGAAGGGACCTCAGAGATCACCTAGTCAGAACCACTCCTCAAAGCAGACCTAACCTCAGGGTACAGCAGCTGCTTAGGGTCTTCCTCACCTCCATACTAAAAATCGCCAAGAAAAGGGCTGGAGACAAACGCTGAGTTCGCTTAAGTGCTCCCAAGAGCAAGTCTGTGAATACTACCTGCCCTGTAAACACATTAGTATTTAAATTTTCCTGGAAGCCAGGCACACTTAATTTTTTTTTTTTTTCACTGTAATGCTTTTTACCACTTCTAGTGAAAATTAGTCATCCAGTTACTTTGTGGTTTTACATGGCTAGAATGAYTTGGGATCATTTGCTTACCTGACTGATATGCATGTATATTAGAAATACGCATAAGAAAACCTATTTCTTGATTTCCCCCAGGAGATTTCAATGGAGCCAAGACATCAGATTTCAAAGTGATTTACAGAGAAATTGTTTGTTCTATGAAATGTTTGTTGTTCTGGTTAAAATTTTAGATGAAGAAATTTCTTTAAGAATGGCTACAGAACTACTGTCTACTGTATTATGTTATTGTTGCTGAGAAACAATCTCAGATTCTCATGGAAGAATAATGCCTTCTCATACCATATTTCTGCTTGAAAGAAGCATCATACATTAAACTTATATCCAAAGTTTGCATAAATCTGATCAAGTAATGAATATTGTGAATATCATCTTATTGTTACCTTCTGCCTTCTACATTAAAGCAAATAAGTAGATCTGTTTGGCTTCAGAAGGCATAAGAGAAGTGACTGACTGATACTGTGCTCACTGACAATGCACAGGAATCACAGAAGGTCAGATAATTTTGCTACCAGATGCTCTACAAATGGAGAGGAAAGTACACATGCCCTGTTTGTGCTAAACCTATTAAAGCAGTCATTAACTGCAGCCTCCTGCTCAGACTCCATCCTGAATATAAAATAAATGAAACGTTATTTAAGGTATTGTTCTTAGTCCAACCTGATTTTTGTACAAAGGCTTATAGAGATCTAGTTCATGCTTGATAATCATAGAAATAAACATACAGAGAGACAATGACACAATATGTGCAGCATCCAGATGGAATCAGAATGAGGACCAGGAACCTAATTCTTTTCTGAGGACACCTTTCTGATTTCTTTAGAACTGCTGTAAATGCAAACTTCCCAGTGAAAATCTTCATAAGGCTTACACTTCAATACATGGCATTTGATAGATCAGGCAGGTACATTTTTCCTTGTTTAACATGACATTGTTGTATGGGGCTTACAAATATTGGCTTGGATGTTGTGCTTTGCTATTTATGCTTGGCATGAAGGAATCAAATATAACTTTTTCTCTGTGATTCTTAAGGAAACTTAAGAACAGTTTAGTCTGCATTGCAAAACGTATTGTGCAGCTCAGGCTGCTGCACTTTATGGACCAAGATGCTCTCATTCATGCTATTCTTGTTCCTTAAGATTATTTTTGCACTGATAGTCATGACAGGTTGCATGAAGATCTGTTTTGTGTGATGTGGCCAATCAGGGAATTACTGAGATGAACCACTAGATAGCTAGTGAAGARGTCACACCATCAGTCTTTGTTGTACATTAGAAAGGGACTATCTTGTGGCTCCTATTCCATTTAAGTGCACATTTGTGCTTCACATCTGAGATACATACTGTAGCAAGACAACAAAGGCTGACATATGGATAAAATTGAAATTCTGAAATTTTACTTATTTCTGAATTAGAAACACTTCCTCCCTTCAAAAATTTTGAAATCCTTTCTGGAGGAAATTTATGCACAACATGAATCATCGCAGTGGAACAGTGTTCTGCTTCAATTTCAGCTTCTTAGGACTCACAGCTTGGGAAGTAGATCTAACAGTCTGCAAGAACTGCATGTTAATGTTTGCATATTTTTGAAATTATAGAATCATTTAGGTTGGAMAAAAACCTTTAAGATCATAAGTTCAATCATTTACCCAACCCTGCCAAGTCTACCACTAAACCATTAAGTCCTTAAGTGCCACAGTTACATCTTTTAAATACCWCTCTGGATGGTGACTCSGCCACTTCCCTGGGCAGGCTGTTCCAATGCTTGACAATACTTTCTGTGAAAAGCTTTTTCCTAATATCCYGTCTAAACTGCCCCTGGTGCAGCTCGAGGCCATTTCCTCTGGTCCTATTGCTTGTTACTTTGGAGAAAAGACTGACCCCCAACTGGCCACAACCTCCTTTCAGGTAATTGTAGAGAGTGATAGGGTTTGCCCTCAGCCTCCTCTTTTCCAGGAGAAACACCCACAGTTCCCTCAGTTGCTCCTCATGAGGCCTCCTCCAGACCCATCCCTAGCTTAATTCTCTTTCTCTGGACCTGCTCTAGCACCTCAATGTTTTTCTTACAATGAGRTGACCAGAACTGAACACRGGATTCGAGGTGCAGCCTCACCAGTGCCAGGTACAGTGGGATGATCATTGCCCTGGTCCTGCTGGCTACACTCTTTCTGATCCAAATCAGGATGCCATTGGCCTTTTWAGCCACCTGGACATATGCTGGCTCATGTTCAGCCACTGTTGACCAGGATTCCTAGGTTCCTTCCCACTGGGTCATTTTCCAGTCACTCATTTCCAAGCCTGTAGCAATTCATGGGGTTGTTGTGACCCAAGAGCAGGACTGGCACTTAGTCTTATTGAACCTCGTGCAATTGGCTTCAGCTCATCTGATAATCACATATTGAATACTGTAAATATCATCTGGGTGAATCCCACCTGTCCAAGTCTCTCTGCAGAGCCTTTCTACCCTCCAGTAGACCAATGCTCCAGCCCAGCTTAGAGTAATCTGCAGGCTGTCTAAGGGTGCCCTCAATCGCCTCTTCCCAATCATTGATAAAGATCATAAACAGAACTGGTTCCAATACYGAACCCCAGGGAGCAGCGCTAGTGTGGATTTCACTCCATTCCCCACCACACTCTGGGCCCAAACATCCGCCATTTTTTTTTATCCAGTGAAAGTACACCCATCCAAAYCATGAGTAGACAGTGTCTCTAGGGACAGACACTACTGTGGAAAATKGTGTCAAAGGCTTTAATTATGCTCAGAAAAGTAACCTTCTCTAAAAGGTAATTTTGAAATGATGATGAATTGGAATGGCTTGTAATGAAGAATAATACTGGAAATTTTTCCTTCAAAGCTGACAGTTTCAGAACACATTTGTTTCTAACGCAACTGAATTCTGCAAGAGGAAGCAAATCAGTTGGAGTCCCAGTTTAGTGGGAATCTGCTGCTTCCAGGTATGGAGGCAGGCAAATTACTGTAATTGCAGACTATCTGCTTTAGTCAAAATCCTACAAAATATCTATGGAAGAAGTCTTGTAACAACTAGTAGCTATCACAATTATCAGGTCAGTAATATTTCTTATTCCTCTACCTTTTTCAAAAACAGGCCAATCCTTATTTAGCCCCAGTTCCAACAAATCTCTATCCCATCTGGACATCAGGCTTTTTCCAAGATGAGTTCCACAGCATCAGGGAATGAAAAGGAGGGWCTTGTTTCCATAATTGTTAGTACAGACCACTACTACTGTTAGCTTCATAATTTCCCACAGTCTGGAAATACCACAGTGACTGGCTGTCAAATGCCTCTCTGAAGTTTCACRTGGCTCAGGGGATAATGCACAGGGGAGTCACTCTGAGGCATTCCTAGAAAGGAATTGTTCATGTCAGCACACTCAGGCTCCTTTCCATTCTGAGCAGCAAGAAGGAATTACCTTGTGTTGATGCAACATCATAGYGGTGCAAAGAGTGCAGCTGGACATGGGCTAGAGGTGACTTTTGACAATCCTGAATGAGAAAACTCAGGTAAATACCACAGTACACACCTAGGGGCTACCTAGAGGCAGTAGAAACCTCAGCATTTCCTACAATGACTTCAGTGCTATTACTTGGATGAATCCTGATGTCACCCAATGCAGTGGTGGATGTGTRAGGTGCTCAAAGTGAAAAAGTCCTCCTGACATGCTGACAGATCAGGAAGCACACCAGACTTTTCACTATGCCTCAGTCCTGGCATGTAAAGACAAACTATGARTAGCCTCTGGGTATTCTACAAATAGAACTGCAAGTGTCTATGCTGGTATGAAGGGATGCCCAGGACAGCAGCATTGTCCAGTCTATCCTGCAGACATTACAGAATAACCTCTGAGTATGCCTCTCATCAGAGCTTACACCCCCTCACCAACATACACCTACACACAGTCACCTGATTAACTAAYCCACAGAGCAGCACTAACAGTGATTACCTTGGCAGGGCTGAGTTATTTTCAGTGCCTGCAGTTCTGTTCCCTCCAGGTGTAATTACAAGAGCAATTAAAACCAGCCAACTGTCTCCAAGTATTATTTCTTGAGAAAACAGGTCTCAAAATAGGTTATATATATTCTGCTATCTCAACTGTTGCTCAGGATGGCCTCAAAGCACTCTCATGCAGTTTCCATGTGTTTCTTTCCCGAAGCCTGTACATTCTAGTCCCTTCTTTTTTGTTGCGTTATTACTGGTTATTATTTTAGAGTGATTCTCTGAGTTTTTCATTTCCAGGCCTCGCAGCTCTCTGGCTGAGGGCAGGACCTCCACTAGGTGTGATAAATTGCCTCTTCACTCTTTACCCCAAGGTTTGCTCTCAGCAGCTTGTCTAATGCATCACTTGTTTCCTGCCAACCATAACCTCTAGTCAGATCAGGAGTAAAAAATTCATACAGGGAAATCTTATAGTCTAAAAACTACTTTTTGCTGACTAGGTTATACACAATTTTTATGGGTTTGCTTCCCTGTACTCTTTTTCTGCTACACAAAATTGTCAACAGATCAAAACTACACAGCAAATAGTCTGCTATGGGCAAATAAAGAAGCAGATACTTTTCATTTAGCCAAAAGGAAGATAAAAACTAGATACACAGTTTCTAGAGGTGATGAAGAGCTGCAGTGTCCAATAATGTAAGTTGGTCAGAAATAAAGGTTTAATGTTAACAGAAGCTGAGCACTTTGTTAGGCAGCATATAAGAAATACTTTCCAAATCACATTGCCAATATGCTTTCTGCAGTATTACAGGCCAAAAGGAAAGTGAAAAAGTAGATTTCAGCTAATATTATAGCAAGTTTTCACAGTTTTTAAAAATGAACATTAATGGGGAACCAGTCTCTGGGTAATGAAGGAWATTTGTGTCTTGGGAAGTGACATCCATTACCTACAAAGCACAGGTGAAATCCCAAATAAGCAAACACAAAACCATGCAAGCCTCCTTGCTTTCATCAGTGTAGCAGTGAACTGAAATGCAAATCCCAGCTATTTCATATGCCAAAGTATGACCTCTGATCAAAACTCATTAATTGTATTGAAAATTCAGACCAGCAAAGCCGTGAAGAAAGATCACTTAGAGTAGTTTTGTCTACTGCACAATGCCTGATAAAGTAATTTTTCCACACTTGTGCACTATGGCTATAGGTAACAAGAAACACATCCTACTTCCAAGCATTTGCATCTGTTTTATACCTGTGGCTCTAGAGGTGTTTTCTGTTCTTTGAAGCTTTCATGCCAAACTTGTTACCTGATTTTGTGAAAGGTGCTGTCATTTCACTGGAGCGTGTTTAATTTTTGGAGTTGTAAAATATAGAATAAATTTTCCTTGACCATAAAACCCACTTTAAGGTTAAAATAGGAAGGCCTAGAACTGTGCCTTCTTTGCCTGTGGAGGAATTAAAATGTATTTGGAAAGGCAGAATGAGCAAAAYAGTCATTTTTAGGTTTAATTTCTAAATTAACGACCATGTTGTTTGCCTTTTCATAATTTTAAATCTCTGCCTTGAAATGAAATTGCACAATAGGAAGCATTGCAGAAAATGGAGGCAGGACAAAAAAAAATGAATGAAAATGTTTCATTCATGACAATGACACTTSTCAAAATATCTAGAGTCTGACTAACAAGAATGATGAAACTTCAGGAGCAAGCTGATTAAAAAGTGAAAGTAGAGGGCCTAACATGGCCAAAGAGCTGGGGGCTGAAATGAAAATGAGACATGACATAAAGGTTTGAATAATACACCTGACTAAATTATTGCAATACAGTGAAAGTACTGTATACTGTTGATTAGGCAGTTATTTTGACTTAGACTTCCAGTSCAAAAGCAGGTACATTTTGAGCTTTTGTTATATGTGCTCTTACTCAAGTCACCATGCTGTCTGTTTGCTATATTGGGCCTCAGATGTGCATGTTGCATAAGTTTGAACACAATCTTTTGTCTGACAAAGGTCTCAAGACAATATATTTTCRGTTCTATCATCTAGGTGCTGATTGGGATTAGGATCATAGAAACATGTAATATCCTGAGTCTGAAAGCACCCACAAGGATCATCAAGTGCAACTCCTGGTCATGCACAGGACAATCGCAAATCAATATATATTGAATATGCCCTGTCTGAAACATGTTTGAGGAAAGTACATGGTTTATAATGCAAATATTATAACTTATATATCCCATACATATGAGATACCCCWAGAAATCTTTTTCACCATTTCTCTCTTCTTCAGTAGGATCTTCTTATACTTCTAGACTTACAATCTCCTTTCAGCCTTGTTACCATCACCACAACAGAGATTGATAATCTTTCTTCATGAATGAGTTTTTAATGGTCCTGCTTTGCAAAATTCAAATGCATCAGACTTYTTGTGAATCAGACTCTCTCCTGTTCCAAATCACTTAATCTGTGTCAGCAAAGGCACAGCTGTTGAGCAACAGCTAACTCTATGGCAAGCTGCCTCTGCAACCTCTCAGGGAATGTATATGTGCAAACAGCCTCTGGGGTGGGAATGACTGCACTGCAAATGCAGYTGTGTCTGTTATTTTTACCTTTTTAGTGATATATCCAAAGTAATGAATCTTTCTTACCTTTTTATCTTTGGGCTTTCCAGGAGTGCTTAAAAATCAATTTTCTGAATTGTTGGTCCTTGAGCCTTTTCCTTACTTCCAGAGATATTATTTATAACATRTGCTGGCCAGTTCTTTTCTTAGTGTCAGGTCCTCTCATGTGACATTACTGACACTTAGCAGCATTCTGTTTGCTTTCAGGGGTATAGCTTGTAGGAAAACACTACTGTTTGGAATGATTTTCAGAGACACTGAGCCAAGAAAGTGCAGCCATGGGACCAATTTCTTTACCCTGTTGTTCAGGCTTCTAAGAATGATGCCACAGCTACAGTTAAGCATCCCTCTTCCTTCCCACCTTATGATCTTAGTGTTACATATATTGTAGGAAAGGAACTTTTCACCAAATTAGCATCTTATTTAGCTTTTTGCCATTCATTGTTGCTGCTTTGAAGAAGAATGTATGTGGCAATGGAAAGTGCATGGACACACTGACTTCATCAAAATCTGTCTTCCAGCCCAGGAACAGAGACAGGAAATCCCTACGTCCGACATGGAAGGTAGCATGGCAGATGATCCCATGGCCTCAAAGGCAGTGGAAGCTGGGCAGAGGGATTGCAGCTGTGTGAGAGCAAGCTGGGGGAGATCTTGAACAGCTATAAAGTCAGTAGTATGGATGGCTCGGAGAAGAAGAAAAAGCTTGACTGGAGAAGGATTGCAGGTTGAGGAGAGAAAGAGCATAAAAGCAACTGAGGTGTTTACTGGAAAAGATCTTCACAGCCAGAGGATCAGAGGGTGACAGCACAGTAAAGGCAAGACTAACTGGGGACCTGCTTCAGAAGAGAGCAGAAGGCAAAACAAATTAAAGCATAAGGAAAAACTGAGACAAAAATAGTGAGTTCTTCTCTGGTTTTAGAAAAATCAAGTGCAATGATTTGGTGGATTCATATTCAAAGAGTTCTGGAAAAATCACCTCTATTGCCATTGATTTTGTCTGCCTTTATATCCCGTAAAATATCTACTGAAATAAGAAACATGGATAATTTTTTTTAACCTACCTCACCTTATTTCAATAATTTTAATGTTAAAATCAAAATCAAAAGCCTTAATAGCTCAAAGTGTCATAATCCAAGGCAGAACAAAGCTTAATATCAGTTTCTTTGATTGACTTTCTCTCCTGACACACTTGAAATTCGCGGTCACAATGTATTCCTCAAGTCTTCGTGACTACTATGCCAAGTTCTCCAAGTTAGCTGTGAGGATTACTCTTCTTGGTAGTCATCCCTTCTGTTACATTCTGCAGTTTAAAGATACCATTTAATAGCTCATCATGGACAGCAGATGTATATCAGAAAWAATGTCATTGTTGCGAAGTGGGCAAGCAACATATTGAGAATGTGGAACTGGCACAGAAGCKGCACAAAGCAAGGAGTAATATTGTCTTCTGCTTTGAAAAGTCCTTAATTGGGCAGTTCAACTCCCTTGCAACAGGTCTTACTCTTCAAGAAAGTAGTCTCACTCAAGGCAAGCAATGAGAATAATTAGAAAGTTTGATGTGTGAGATAAAAGGAAGAAAATACAGCTCAGCTGTAGAAGAACATAATAACAATTGCAAAGATGGATATATAAACTGCCCTGTGTGGTGGCAATTACAAAGCTGCAATTGATGACTCAAGTTACACTTTGGGGCAAAAACAGTATCTGAGGGGCTGTGAAGCCTGGAAAAATACTGTCTGGTAAACACTGTCTGGGTAGTCTCTGTCATTGGMAAGGTTGAAGAATAGTTCAGACATGAGACATGTCCTATGTAAATACATTTAATCTTCTTATGTTGCACAGACGTGCAAAAGAAACGCATTGATGCATATACATACTCCAGGTCCAGGTTTCAGGACTAATAAATAAAGCATATTATGTTACACAAAYTATGCATTGACATGACACACTATGGAGAGAAAAACCCATATATCTACTATTGAGCTCATGCAGGTAATTTATTCTCTTGTCATACACTAACTATCAATGAAAAACAGAGAGAAAGAAATAGAGGAGGTCAAACACAATCTTGGTACAAGGCAGCTCTTCCTCTTACAGTGATTGCAATCTAGGGTTTTTCTGAGCTGTACAGGGTGGAATGTCACCAACACTGTTTGATGGGAGAAAAATCTGGATTATATTAGTGGATGATTTTGTAGATGATTTTGTAGATGATTAACTCAAAGGGTTGTCTGCCTCTTTCTGATGATTTCCACTCTTTGTATATTCATCTCTTTTCTCTTGCCCAATAAGTAATTTTCTTAACCTTTTTACCAAGGTTTTTTAAAAGTACCTTCCTAAATTACCTATTTCTTCTGTAGGTCTATGCCACAGCTTTCAAGTTTCCTGCAAATGTATTGCTACTTTGTAGGTTTTATATTCAAAGCAAAACAGAAAAGCTAAAAAGCCAAAATCCTTTATACCAGTGATATATCATATGGGTTTTTTCCTGGTTGCTTGGCAATAAAAAAAATAGACATGTGACTCCCTCCTCCATCTCCCTGGCACCACTTGAAGATATTTTGTCTTGGCCTTTCTTCTTTTGTTCTTACCTCTCTGTGGGAGTGTTAGTTACAAAGGGTTTTCAGCCTGATTTCTTTTTTCTCAAGTCTACATAGTACTGTTTTCTTTTTAAGATCACTRTATATGCGTTAAGACGTGACTAATGGCAGCTGGGGATTAGAAGAGACAGAGCAGTAGGAGATCAATGCCTATGTTTAGGCACCAACTGTGGCCCCTAAGATACTGGCTCAGTGTCCCTGTGCCAGTGAGATGAGGATGTCACCAGAAGACAATTCAGTACCCCTGGGAYCTGAATCACAAACATCTACACATCAGCCACTGGCCTCTGGAGACCAGGAGAGGAGGGCAGGACACTTTTCACCAAGGCAGCTTGGCTAGGTGTCAGCAGTCAGGTGATCTCCCYTGCCCAGAAAGGGCAATCCCCAAACACACCTAACACAGGCCACTCTGCACAGAGCGGGGGGGCCCTCAGGCAGATTATGCCCATGGTCAGGTTCATCTTCATGGTCAAGAGGCCATCCAGTTCTGAGCACTTGGGTTACACCACTGTTAATGGGATCATTTCCAAATCTCAGACCCTGTGCCCTCTCCAAGAAGGCAGTTCTTGGTAGCACTTGGACTGGTCTGCTCTTTTTTCTGCAGCCATAAAGGCAGCTTTTGCTCCATACCACTTTTCCAATCAACTTGCCTGTCCTTCTGGGTACTAAGAGATTTGTGGGAGGAAGGCAGGGGCTTATCAGCAYCTGTCTGACTTATTCTGCAACTGCAAGATGGGTGACTCATCAGTCTAAGGAAAAGCAATTCTTGGCCTCAAGGTCATACATACACTTGTGCTACATAGTGAAAATCCCTTCTCAGTGGGTGAATGGAAGAGTAGGGGCAAGACTGAGAAAGAAAAGGGCCCCAATTTTATTTGAGGCAGTAGGGTCAACTCTCACTCAAAGTGTTTAACCCCCATCTATACCTCTCTTTCATTGCCATTGTTGTTCTCCAGGCAGGAGCGTCTCATCTGTTGCAATTTTGAGCTACGAAGGTAARCATGTTCTTATTTTGTTTTATCCTCATGCACTGCTCAGGAAGCTTTATCAGTCCAGAACCAATTCAGAAAGAAGATTACACATGCCTGCCTTAAGGACAGGAAAAAACGGTCAAATCCTATAATAAGCGTATCAGGGCACAAAGTCAGCAGTGGAAACATACCTAAGAGTTTRCAGACATACACATCACCAGGCAAGTTAAATCCTTACACTTTCCTTGTTTAATCCATCACGTATAAACAGCTGCCTTTCACTTCTTCCTCTGTTTGAGAAATGTGTGCAGACACATTGTGATATCCTCAGATATGCTCATTATTCAAAACAATTTTCAAATGGGATTGCCAAACATTTCCTAAGTGCAGAGCCTGTGAGTGTTTTGTAACAAAGTAGTGGTTATCTGGACATTGCTAGTTGAGTAACTCATGCATTGCTGTGCTTGCCTCGGGTTTAGAGAGCACAGTGGAAGGCAAATGGCAAGTGCTCATTGCCATCATCGAATACACCACTGGAAATTTATTGTCATCCCTCTAGACCAAATGTGCAAGTTAATAGCCTGTCTTCATTTAGATRTGAATGTGTCATGAACTCGTAACTTGGTTTTCAGATATTTATTTATAGAGATGTGTTTAGACTGTTCGCTCAGCTCTGGTGGTGCATCTGTGCATACATTCAGTTGGGTGACAGTGCATGTGGCAGTGTGGCAGCTCTGCAGTCTTAATTTATTCATCACAAGGTGCATTGGTTTCTTGATCTAGTTTCTGAAGAAATATTTAAAACTCCAGCTGGCATAATGTTAAGTAACATTCTAAAATAAGAAAATGGCATTTGTGACCTTCCAGTACTTAAAGGGGGCYTATTAAGTAAGATGGGGTTTAATTTAGACTATACATAAAGAACAAGATTTGCACAATGAAGGTGGTAAAACACTGGAACATGTTGTCCAAATTGGTGGTGGATGTTCCATTCCTGGAAACACTGAAGATCAGGCTGGACTGATATAACTGAAGATGTCCCTACTCTTGCAGGACAGTTGGACTGGATGACCTTGAGAGTTTCCTTCCAAACTAAACTACCGTATGATTCTAACAGAAAAAGTAATGAGTGGTCTGGACTGGAGTTGATTTCATTGAAAASCTTGCCATAATGCAGGATAAAGAGCCTCTCAGACTCTGTGTTTCCTGAATCTGGGAAAGACACATGCAGGAGTGATTGCTGTCCAAAGGCATGATGTTTCAGTGCAAGCTGCTGAAGCCCTCTCAGACTGGCCTATGCTAAGTACTGGCACAAAATTAGATCAGATCTCAGTTTACCTCTCTGGTGAAAGCTYTGATGCAGTGGTGGCTGTGTAGGGTGCTCAAGGTGCAAAAGTCCTCCTGACATGCTGAGACACCTGTCCAAGATAAACAGTTTATAGTAAAGCAAATAATACCAAAATATTTAATTCTCTAGTGCTTCTAAAGAGGAAATCTCCCTCTCAGCCAAGTTGTTTAGTGTTTTAAGAAYCATTTTTGTCAGTGCCTGTACCCTGACTTCTAGAGAGTAACTAAAAGGACTCAGTTTTGAAATTATTGCCAAAAAATCTTTTGAAAGTCTATTCTGGTTTACAAACTCCATCTTTTGCCTATTACCTGAGAGGACCACTGTCACTTCTGTCTCACAAATTTCTAACTAATAATTTCCTTTCATTTCCCAGTATTCCACATTAGCAGGGAAAAAAACATTCTGCCAGTGTGATATTTTTGCTTTCACAGAAGTTTKTACTGCAGCTTGTATAGAGACAAATATAGTAGTGGTACCCAAAGAGAAGAGATGTTTCCAAGAATGCATATAGCTGCTTCTGCCTCGAGGAAGATAGCAGTGCTTTTCTGTTCTTTTCTTTCATCATCCCTGCTGTTTTCTAAGGGTAACTTGGGACTTGGCATCTTGCTAAGCACATCACGGTAGCATTACCACCATGACCTTCTGTGGGATATCTTTAAGCTACAGGAGGTGGCCTCTAGGCAGCACAGTCCTGTTTGTCATCTGAACCTTGTCTGCTTGGTCTCAGGACTCACCTGGCCTGCGTCTCAGTAAGGTGATGGAGACGCTGGCTTCATCCCCATGGGTTCCCATTKTCATGTGTAAAATGTGAGGGATCATTAATAATTTCCTATGCTAGCATTTAGAAWAGGAGAGCTAATTGGTTTTACCAATGAAGCAGCAGAAGATATTTAATTRGTGTAATATAGTAATCCAGTTTGGAATTGGAATAGGACATGTCCTCTAACACAAGTTTGTCCCATGACCTGCTAGGACAATGACACTGTTGTCACATTACATGCACATAAGTGTTTTTCACCCCAAACTGCAGCTCCAGAGACCAATCTCTCAGGAGCATAATATTCCCAGCACCATACTTGGGCATAATATCAAAAGGAATTAAAAAGAAGACCATCATTCTCAGGTTCTGCACATCTTCCTGTGGCACTAAGGGATTGCTATTGCTATTTTCACATCCAGTTCATAATCWGACACTCCAGGCTTTTCTGGCACAGAGAGAAGATGGTTGTTAGTTATGTGGTTAAAGGCTAATCACCAGAATCACAAAGGCCTGGCAAAGAGCAGATGAACAATGGAGCAGAGGAGTGATCCASAATGATCCAGAATATGTCCTTAAATATATACAATATAAAAAAATACACATGTATRTTTCCCACTTGTGGACTTCAATCATAATCAATTAGAGAGGAGGAACGGCACTGGGCATCCTGTGCTTTTTGTGAGTGCTGTGTGTTTACGTGTGTGCTGGTAAGGCAATGTTTCTATGTGTGAAGTTGGCTCATTTRTGTGTGTATGAGCATGTGTTCACTGGCTGGACTTCAACATCAAAATGCCTTTCTGACTTCAAAGTTCAAAGACAAGTCAGATACCACACATGCATATAGAAATCTGAATACATGTAATGCATACGTAAGCTTTGAGAGACCATGATAAAATCACAGAACAGACACCCCTGGTTGGTGCAGTATGCCAGTGTGTACACTGCTTTATAGCAGGAATTTTCTCCTGGCCACCYTTTTCTGTGCCATTTAATAACATTTTGGAAAGCTTAATCACTGGAAGAAAAACCCTCTGAACCTTTGGCAGAGTTGAGCTGAGGTCCTGGGAGTGCAGACAAGCAAACTGCAAGCAGGGGGTGAAAGATGCAGCTCTTCAAAAATTTATCTTCATTCTGCTGCATAACTGTGAAAGCCATTTCAGCTGCTCATGCTCTATTATCTCTATACCTGAGCAATATTCCTCTAAGTGTTAAAAGGGACAGTGGAATCTTTTGCAAGACTTTTTCCGTTTGCTGAGAGAAGGCTTGTTGTTTTGACAGGGAGCTTATGCCTAGTTTTGTGGATGGAGATGGAGCTTTGATGTGACTGTCCACACTTTGTATTMATCAGCTATTATCTCAAAAGAAAAGTATCACTTTTCCATTATACCCTTCTCAAGCCTGATAGCCTTGTGCAGTGATTTCTTACTACAGTGAAGCCTTTTGAAATAAGGATGAGGATTCTCCCCTCTCTGTTCGCTCTCTCCATACTATTTTTAAATTTTTGAAAAGCTTGGACAAAAGATATTATAGGCACTAAGGCCTGTTGGAGTTTCTCAGAGAGGCATCTTTGAAGATGCTGTTTGAAATACTGTCCTGGAAGCTGTCCAGGAATAAATCAAAACTTGAACAACAAGTACGAAAAACACAATTGTCTTTTCCCCTGAAACAAATTGCAAGCCTTCTGGTCCCACCCCTGCTTTTCCACCAGCTATCAGGCTCTGCTGTTGTACTGTTTGGTCCTTTCATAACTYTCAAAGCCAACAAGAAAAATTTTATTTCATTTCCAAAATTAATTTCAGCTGAAATCCAGCTCCTAAGATTAGTCTCCATCACTCCTTCCTGAGTATTARTGACACCAGCCTGTGTAACCTTTCCCAGCATTCATTTCACACATATGAAAGTACACAGATGGCCAATTATGCCAGTGACTGCACTGAATTATTATGTATAATTAGAGATGGGAGCAAGATTCTAAGATGAAAAAAAGGAGTCTGATTCTATCAGACTTGTGGATTTATGGGCTTGGAGAAGGCAGCTGTTTTTTCTTTTATCTGTACATGTAGTGCTTCAGCACAGACATGTTACAAACTATTCATGTTATGAATATGAGCAGGTGCTAAGGAGGTGATGTGAGGCATAGGTGAGAAGGTGATGCACTGCTGCTAGGAGCCTGAAGGTGGGTGGTGGGTGCCCTCTGAGGAGCAACAAAGGAGAACTCAGTATGTAGCCCGGGCTGCTTCACAGCACGGGCAAGATGCACAGGACACTATTTTTCCTCTTCATAACACTTCTTGACTGCAAGATGTAGATTTCTCAGCTTCTTGCCAAATATTTCAGATTGAGAAGGAAAAAAAACAAAAACACAAACACCATGAGAAAAAGGAGGCAACATTATTATTTATATAAATAAGATGGTTGAGGAGCAAGCCCACTTCCCCTCCTACACAATCTTGGGATGAATCAGTGGCATTCATTGCTACACTGCCAGGTTCTGTAAGAAACACAAGATTGCACTTTTCATTTTAGGGTTGAGTGGAAAGACTTGACTGTGAAAAGTCAAAGCCTTTATGACAACTGCAAAGTCTGAATAAATACTAAAAGAATTACATGCAGACTGGTATTTTGTTCTCTTATTTCAAGTTTATTCAAGTAAAAAAGTAATTAATTCTTCAAGCACAGTTGAACCTTGCCTATTTTACACTAAAAACTGAGTGACTCACTGGAAGCTGCTAAGTTTTTCAAACTCCTGAGCATGAAATCAATGAATAGCAGAAATTAATGCTTTGCAAACCATACTTATTTTTATTTGATAACTTTTGTTCAATGTAATTTCAAAAACTTTGGATTTGCTAATCAGTMACCAAAATACAATCAGAGTATATTTTATCAGAAATGACATCTCAATAGAGGGCTCATAAAAGATGTCCAGTGTAATTTTCTACYGAAATGAGGGACAGATTACTGATTTTATGAACTATCTAGAAAATGGTTGGAAGATGCTTGACAATAACTTTATTAATCAAATGAGCTGCTGTTTCTTCCATATGTTTTGTAATACTGGCATTTAAATTTAATGTGGCAAAATGTTAAATATTTGACAAAGCTCACTGAAGATTGTTTGGTATATTTAAAAAATTTCTATAGCAAGCATTTAAATATATTGGTCCTTGCATTTTTTTTTTTTATACAATATTCAGTTTCCTCTCTACTTGGTCAAATAAGGCATTTTTCAGCCAATGGACTTATCAAAACATTTCCTCAAACTTCCTTTCCATTTTTGAAGTCTGATCTTTGAGGAGTGTCATGGTTTTACTTGGTCCGATTTTTGGTGGTGGGAGGATGGAACCAAGAAACCACAAATATGGCTCCTGTGAGGAAGTTCTAGAAGCTTTCTTCTTCTTCTCCTGCAAAAGGAGCCCTGCCCCCCTGTGTTTTAGAGCCAATCCCTTGTGGCTCTGAGGTTGATGGACAGGCTGCCCATCAGGCCTGGGCCAATTGCATAGGTTGGTTACACCTCTGTGATGACGTATTGTCTTGTACTTAAGAAGAATTCAAAACAAGATAGGGGAGGCCGCCATGTAGTTTTAGGTTGTTAGTTTTTAGTTTTAGTATCATGCACTGGGAAAAAACAGAGCAGGCGGGTGAGGAGATGTAAGAAGAAAAATGGAGACCCAAGATCACAGTAAGGAGAAGATGGGATGGGTTGCTGTGCTRYTGCTGTGGTTCTCAAGCATGGAGAAAATAAGTTGTTCTCGAAAGGACTATTTCGTCAATGGGAGACCTGTATAGAAAAGGAGAGCGACCTTGCTCTGAGGAAAAAAAAACCTGGCCTTTGAGGACTGGACTAAACTGATCAGGAGCCAAAATGGGRAAAGAGGCTTGGCCCCYCCACAATGTTTGAAGCGAGTTGATGCTAAGAATAAATTGTGTTCTGTGGGRAGGAGGAGATGCCCCCGCCCTAYGTCTGAAGTAAGTGGATGCTTAGAAKAAGCTGTGTTCTGCCAGGASRTTTGTGATAGYGGTCTTACGCTGCTGAAACAACGCAGTTTGGCCTTGAGGAACCTTCTTTTCTTTCCCCTACGAGGTAAAGAAAAGACTCCCTCACCACCAGCAGTTATACACTGACTGTTTCTTGGGAAAAAACTTCCACAGCTTGGAGCTGTAAGAACGCTTTTCCTTTGATGCTGAACAACAACTGTAGTGAGTGGTTTGATCTATATTAGACTTTCATTTCCTGTCCCCTGTGTGTGCGGGAAAACATGGGGGGTGGAGAGGGAGGACCTGGGAAAGAGACGGGTCCCRGAAAGGATAACAGGTGTCTTAAAATGTCTGTTTTTATTTTTCTTCTCCTTGTAAATTTTTCCCTATCTTTGTTCCCCTCCCCGGTGCCATAGTATTCTTAGTAGTTTGTAGTAATAAATCTATTTTGCAACTTAAGTTATTCAGCCTGTCTGACCATTCTCTGGAGCACATAYGTATCTTTCTCTCAATTATGTTATGTTATCTGAAAGCCATAAATTTTAGTGTTAATTGGGCTTTTGCTCTCCCTTCTGTCCTCTCYGGTGGGGGAAAGGAGAGAACGTCGCGGGTGCAGTGCTTTTTGGCTTTCAGCACAATCCAAAACGACGACATTTTTGGTGCCGGTGACTCGGAYTGGGAAAAATCAGGTTTAAACCCACGACAAGGAGCCATTGCAAACACCTTAATGCTGCACTTATGAAAAATACTTGCTATGAAAAATAAATGGAATGCATTCATCACAATTTTAAGGTGATCAAGTTTTAAAAAAATATAATGATAAAAGTGCAAACCTCAGGGAAAAAAGCAATACATGTGATACCTGTGTGTCATATGATATTTTCTAGTCCATCTTGTTAATATGTAGCTACATGTATGTAATTCTTCCTGCCATGACAAATTAAAAAGAGAAGTCTGAAACATTTAACATCAAAGAATCTCCTTATGATGTGCATCATGTAATAACCCCCTCAGCTAAAGAATATATCCAAATCCAAAAGCAAGGACAAAAAAAAAAACCAAAAAACCCAGAGTCAAAACCAAAAAAGCAAACGCACAAAATAAAAGAAAGAAAAAGGAAAGACCCCAAATTCCAAAACTCTACAGTGTCAACATGAMTTTTATATAGGTATACAACTTTTTAGATGCTTCCTGAATTGCTGCTGTTGCTGAATATTATCAATGAGCTCCCTAACACGGATTCTGTGTGCATATTGACAATAACAATTTAAAGCTCTGCTATTTAAGTGTCTTGTTTCTCATTCTCTCTCTTCCTCTCTGATTTTAAGAACACAAAGCACCTATACTCATAASAATAGCTGAAGTAATTATCAGTTCCAAACATCATTAGATTAGCTAAAGAAGTGTGTGGTCAAAACAGTTGTATGACACACCTAAAATATTGCTCAGCTTAGTCTTCTCCTTTCATATAGAGCCATAGAGCCACTAGWCCAAGCTTTCACTGTGATCCAGAGGTTATTTTAATTCTCAGTGGGTTGGCTTTCCATCCAGAGATGGAAATATCAGCCTTAGTTTCCATGAAAGCCTATTGCTTCTGGCTCCCCAATCAGGGTATCCTGGTGAGTATCCAGGTATGGCCCAAAAAGGGAAATAAAATAACCAGAGCTGGTCAGAAGACTGTCTTTTGTTCCAGCTCTTTTTATTATTGAAAGAAAAGCAAATCTGTGCTGAGCTGGAACACAAAAGCTAACAATCAGAACATTTTTGTGGGAGGGAAAAGCCTGAAAAAATTCTGCTTTGGAAGGATGTGGACATTTTCTCAGCTTGTTTCCTGGGCTGCCCAGCTCCTCTGGCTATCTGCTGTGTAGGTGGGCTCCCACAGAGCTGAAAGCCTGCCCTGCAGGGAGAGATGAGCAGAGAGCATGGATGAGAAGCCCTGAAACCTGCTGAGTACTGAGAAGAGAGATTGAACAAAGGACTGCTGCTCTCTCCTTCACTGGGCCAATAAGGAGACCCTGGGCAGCAGATAAACAGCTAACCATCAATTTACTCTCCTGGTGACCAAGAGGCTGCTGCCACCAGGAAAGCCAGAATTTGGGATGAGATTTGCAGAGACAGCCAGCTGAGAGAGCCCAGGAACCCCAACTCTGGTTCAACTTGAGTTACATATCGCTCAGACAGCGGTTATCTATTCCCTGCAACGAAAGCTGGGGGTCTTGGAAACCCAAGCCTACCTCCAGCTCACCAGAAACAGGCAGAGACTTTGAATAAAATCAAAGAGAAGATTGAACTGGCAGAAGAGTTGGCTTGAGGAATTATTTTCCAACAAACTCATTTCTCAATGGAAATTAATTTCATAAGAAAGCTCTTGATCACCCCCGTAACCTATACACTGAGGCTGAGTGATAGGCTTAGCACATGTACTTTTAAGGGAAAAATGAGCTTTGATTAGTTTCAGGGAGCATCACTGTGCCAGAACCCACCAACTGTTTGGTGGCCAAGAAGCTACTACAGAAAGCAGACAAGGGTGGTGGGGTGTGTAAGGTCTCTTGAAGCAGGAATCCAAAAATGCCTGTGCTCTTTCACCAGTGAGGGTGCCATGGTTTGATGAGTTAAAAAGCTGGAGAGAACAGTTTTGGTCATTAGGAACCTAATATGTTCTGGAAGAGTTATCATACAGCTGGTAGCAGTCTGTGAAAGCTTCAATAAAACAGTTATTTGCTGAAGAAAAAGAAGAGAACTGTGTGTCTACTCATGYGTGTCTACTCATGTTCAAATTAGATCATTTGCACCTGGACATTTCAAGATTTAAGGTGAACTTTTTTCCTGATGCTATTAACTGTCCAAATGTAGCCCAAAACAAAAATTAAGACGAATATGTTAAAATAATTTGAATTGTTGCCAAAAAAAAAAATAAACTAGCAATGGAGATACATTCAGCAAAACCTGACATCTTTCTCCTATACCTTATACCAGGTAGCAAGAGCTGTAATACCCTTATTTCTTGTTTTCGCTATTTTATATCTATTTTTACCTTTCTTGTTGCTTTAYTTTTTCTCTCAGAGGGCTAAGATAAGAATATTTAACAAATGTATTTTTTACCAAAGGCCTCTGATCACATTCTTGTCGCAGGACAAAGGAATTGYAGATCTGCTTGCAAATATTGTATCACTTCTTTTAGTTGTCTTTATGCAATTTTGGAATAGGCTTTCAGTATCTACCTGCAGGGAATTCATGCTGAGCCACAAAAGCCTATTAAAGCAGTGACTGGTGAGGTGCTAAAAATACCTTAGTCTGAAATAGCTTGTTTCAGCTCTTTATCAGGCACTAAGAAAAGTGTTCTACCTAATATCTTACAGAAGAAGGATGATTTCCAGAGGACAAACACAATACCTCTGAAAATGATAGAAGGAGAAAAAAGAGAGTATGACAAGCTAAGCACTGGATGTCCCCTTCCATAAAAGCAGAAAATCTTCACAGTGCAACTCTAATATAGCTAAAAGAAAATACCATGGAAAAGGTAGTCCCAGTTGAACGTTCTTGTTCATAAACTTGTCCTACACTGGTTGTTGTCCTCTTATTCCTTTCTCTAGTTCAAATTCATATTTCCTCTTCCTCCCTCCGTGGATCRTTTCATCTCCCTATAATTTCTAAGCCATTATTTTTAATGATTTGTTACCTGTTCAGCTCTCTCACCTTCTGATCATCTTTTGTGTGTGCCAATACAAAAATTAACCTTCAGTCTTCAGATTCAGTTCATTTGTCCTTCTCTCCCMTCATAAGACCTTCCCTTCCAACTCTGTTACCCGTTTCACTTACTTCCGCTCTCATCCTGCAGAATGGACTATCTTCGCTCACATGAATTTCAATTGACATATTTTATTTTGGTTATCTTCCATCTATCTCTGTTTCTCTAATTTAGCTGACAGATGAGCCAACATCATTAGCTCAATGTATTTTCACTTCTTAGATCTACTCATAAGCAGTCCTGTTGCATGAAACACAATGGGATTTTTCTGAACCTTCCTTGCCGATCACAATCCAGAGACCTCTTTCTCTTATAATACAGAATTGATGAATGAATTTTTTGGTGTAGCATTCACTAATTCTTCATATCTGTTTATAAGTATTGCTGTGACATATAGTCATAGTCATAGTCACCACGAAAAATAAATCATGCCTTTAGGCCTAAGCCTTTCAGGAATTAGCGAGTCATAATTAGTGCAAGATACAGACACAACTCCAGACCACTGTTCTCAGTTTTTGAGATGAAATTCAGAGTGTTTCTGTGAGACTGATTTAGAGATACAGAATGCATATCTAAGTAAAAATACTTAGATATTTTTAAAGAGAAAAACACTCATGACTGTCTATAATTTTCTCTTCAGATCTCAAACTTGGGTTGGAAATAAAATTGAGTAAGAGTCTATCTACCTTTACTTGCAGTTATTCCTTCCAGAATAGTAGTGGATATGAAATACCACCAGCCACAAAAATCAGTAATTCTGATACAGCAGCTCTTTTACCAGTCAATTCATGGTGTGACATGATTTAAACCTGAGTTTTTACCTAATCAGAAACTATACTCCTCATTTATTCCCAAAGTCTGATGTTCCTACACTTCAGAGGCAATGCATTATGCAGTGGACTTTACCCAAAATAATGTGGCTGGCCAGGTAAGATAGCAGCAGCAAAAATTATACCTGATGCATTGACTGTAATAATTGTTTAGAAGGACTGAACTTTAAACAGCCTGAATTGGTGAGTGCTGAGTGGCTGTTGCTCTAGCACATRCCAGGCCTGCAAGTGAAAAAAGAGRAGGTTTTATAATTCACATATTATTATTTATATTATTAATAATCTTCATTTGTCTGAGGAATTCTAGCTAGGAAAATGTCTGGAAAATTTGATAGCCCAAAGTTTGCCTGTTATGTGGCATTTCCACAGGACTTGAGGCCTGAGCTGCCACAGACATTCACTTACCTGCTCTAGGTGACCCTGATCTCCAGAGGTCTCTCCCCACCTCAAACCTCTGTGATTCTGTGATTCTGGTTGCTTCCTCTCAGTTGGTCCTATGGCAGTGGGGCAACTGTCCTAAAAGCCTTTCCTAGTTCTCATCCTGAGTAACATCCTGCTGCACCCTGCAACTCCTTGTTGTAGGGAAGAGTAATCCCTGAGCATCCCAGAGCATACACCAAATTTTGCTATTAAAGATGCACTCATATACTGAAAAGAGACATTAAGCAACTTGTCCTTTTGGATGATGCTGAAGGCCCCTTTCGAGAGGGCTTGACCCTGKAGTGAAATAGAGAATAATAAATACAAGGTGTGGGAGTTTTTAAATATTCCAGCATGCATAARCTGGAAGATACTAAAAATCAGCCAGAGCCTCACACAAGTTCTACACAAAGTTCAGACTACATAAGCTAAACATTGTGCAACATCACCAGCATGTTCAGTATATCTTTTCTGAATGAAGCATAAACAGAGTTAGTTRATTTATTAAGTGGAGTCTTCCTTCTCTGTTGAGGTTATGTGGAAAGATTTTGTTTTCTTTTATAATAGATAAATAAATTACAGATCATCCCATCCCCTGTTTGCAACAATCTTTTCCTCTTCCAAGAAGCAGCCCCTGAATAAAGACAAACTACATCAAGCAGGTCTATGGGCAGTGTCTTTAATACAATAAAAYTTTTATATAGTATTAGCATGGGGCAATAGTGGAAGCTCTAGTRACAGTAAGTTTGACATTATCAATGAAAGAGCTGAGTAAAAAGCAGGGTCTTAGCTTCCATTATTTCTGCTTATAGGGTTACAACGCCAGGACCATTTATTTTTCATGCTGCTTCTAAGTGGAAGCAAGTGGAAAATCAAATCCAAGGGATTTGGATGAGCATCAAAACTGAAAAAAAGAAGTCATGAAAGGATTTGACTAGCACTCTGCCATTGACCCAGAAGCCCAAAATATTAGACAGTCCCTAGAAAATATCTGAAGAAGCAAATACTAATACTAATACTAATACAAACTTTCAAATACTTTGTTAGGAAGTTTGATAAATATTTTATCTCCTCCTTAAATACTCCTCCTAAATTGTTAGTCTGACACCTAACACAGTTACAGCAGTTTTGAAACAGCAGCAACCAGAGCAGAAAGAGATTTGTCAAAGTCTTGCTAAGCCAAGTGACAATGATTGCTATTATTTTATGCCATTATTAAATAATATTGTCACCAGACCATACTGAACCTTCTAAAAATGACCTATTTGTTCTCAGCAATCTGATCCATGTATGTAAGATGGAGGTATCTACAGCTATCCATGYGATGAATCTCACAAATAGCAGTTTTCATTAAAAAAATGTTTCTGTGAACACCTATGTTGTGAGGGGTTTAGTGTGACCCCAATGACACATCCCTTGCAGTACATGTACTTGCAACTGATGCTTACATGAGTTGTTGGGCTTTCAGTTATATTTAACAGTCACATTAGGGCTGTTGTCATTCTACCTCAGGAGTTTCCTGCAAGCCTGTTCTGGCTCATCTCAAGCTTTGCCCATTGATGAGACATTATTAATCTGAGTAAGGGTCCCTAAACACCACAAGAAGAGTGAACAACTGTGGTACAAAAACAGGACCTTRCCTGCAAAGATCAAAGACCTTGAGTGCAAGGCACTGAACTATTGAGGAAATGAAAATTTAGTCCTTGATCAGAAGCTGACCAAGGTCAAATCTCAGGATATAGTGTTCAAGTGAGTTCTAGAATTCCCAAAGTTTATTGAGCTAGGGAAACTGGGCATACATGCTCAAGGGGCAATGGGCTCCTTCTGCTCACTAAACTCTGTTTGCTTTCAGGAATACTATTGAAAAATGACCTTGTTACTACCTGCCAAGTAGTACTCAGCCACGGCCATTGTGGCAAATCCATCCTGAAGAGATACACATCTAACTACCTGAGTCCTTTTGAGATTCAGGAACTCTGAATTTGAGTATGCACTCTTTGTATGCTTCCTGAAGGAGAAATGTTTGTCAAAACTCTGAGCCACACTCAGAGAAACTGAACTGTTGAGAAAATATTATGGGCAGTTCAGGTTTTGGGCAAATCCTTCTCATTCAAAAACCATCATGTCCTTTGTACAACTCAGGAAGCTACCTTGAGATTTACAATTATATTTTTTAATAAAATCTCCAGAAGCTACTGTAAGGTCTAAGCAGGCAAGTAACCAGACCCTTTGTCATAGATATTTTGTTCACCATTACATACTATATCCATCGCTTCATTCTTGCAAACCTTAACTGCTTGCAGTGAAGTCTTCCAGTGAAAGGCCTTGATCAGAAGCTTGATCAGGAGCTGACTTCTTTTAACTGAAGTAGAGAGCGTTACCACTAGGGTCCGGCCACCTAGCACGCCTGGCTAGCTCTAAAGACCACAAGTGAACACTCACCAAGAACATGAAATATTTTCAGTTTCAGATAACCCATGAAAATGAATACTAACCTTTGTGGGTTTGCTGATTTTTTGGTTTGTAKTAGATATATTGTATATAGATATATCTCCGTCTAACCAGAGATCAGTGACTTAACTGAAAATGCAAAAGACAAACATAACTACAATGACTGTTGGCATTGTGGGCAGAATTTTTGGCTACATTTCTGGTGCTGGTTTCATCCCACCTAATGTGGGATGTGAACAATAGCTGTAACTAAGACATTACAGACTACACTTTGGATAGCCACACTTTCCTAGAAAGGAAGGAAACCATTGAGACCAAAACAGAAAAAATATAAGAACTTCCTGATTCTGAGCCAATCAGTCTGCATCACTAGCACATACTGAAGGACCAGAAAATGAGATGTTCTTTTCTCTGAAGTTGTCACCTGCTGACTTAGCTGTGTTTTCCATAGAAACTTTGGGTTGCCATGCTTTTCATCAATCAGCTGAGGCGAGAATCCAAAGCACTGGGGGACAGATCCAGCAATATATTGAGGCCAGTTCCTTGTCAGAGACCAGCTTTTYCTGCAGTGTTTCAGTAAAAAAAAATGCTTGTTTATGCCTTTCCTGTTTTAAGCTGAATGTGTGATCATTTGGGAGACAGAATCTTGAAGGCTATAATTAATTACCTTAAAGCCATAGATAATTAAAGATGTAGATCCTTAACAGTTGAGTAAGCTAACAAGGAGATATACTGTAAGGCACACTGCATGAAAGAACTGTAAACTACTATTTCAAAGAAGGGAGAAGAGAGGAGAAGCTCTCCTCTTCTATAGAAGACCTATACTGATACTTACCCACCTTACATGTACAGGTTATTTCAGCAAAAAAAGTTATTTCAGAATACTGCAGGAACCCTGTGTTAAAARTCAAGGACCTGAAAATGCAAGACTAGAATGAAGTTTTTTTTGTCCTTGGATAAATAAGACAGCCTGGAAAGATTATGTTGGACTGAAGTCTCTTCTAGRTTGATGTGCTTCAGATCTTGTGATTCTATTACAGAAAAGGAGAAGAGGTTTCTTTCAACCTGAGGAACAATCTTGCACCAAACCATTTGCTTTCTTTCCTTGAGCTCTCAATAAAGAGGTGGAACATCCAATTAGTAAAAATAAGACTAAAAAWTTTGTCTGTACTGGTCTCATCTTACTGCAAAAGCCTCATAAAGTTTCCAGCACCATATACTGGACATACACACTAAATAGTTGCAAAACTGCGATGAAAATCAGTCTCATAATTCCTTAAGGACGAGCTCCAAAAAATATGTTTGAGTGTCTAAAGCACTGCTGAAGCAGAAGATGTGAAGGTTCAAGACAGTGATTTAAAAAGAAAAAATCCTGACCYCTCCTCTGATGCCTGAAAGTCTATCTGTACCTAAGCCTTACCCAAAGAAAACCTACTGGGGCGTCAAATGCTGCGTTAGCAAAAATAGTCAGAGATATTACTTTACCATCTGCTACCTCAGATTCCATCTCCATCCTAAGATTCACAAAATAGACATGCGTCTTAGGAGACCCATCTGGAAGGCCTGATCTGCACACACTGAAATTAATGAAACAGCAACAGCAATTGCTGTTAATGGCAGTAGCAGCAGTGACTGATCACTGTTTATACAATACTTTAGCTATCAGGGCAATTGCCAAGTAAAGAGAAGATTGAAGACACTTCTAACCATTCAGATGTTCTCAAAGAGAACGGCCCAGTTTGTCTTTCCACAGGATTAAGCCACYTGGTGTATGTGAAAAGGTGGACATCCAGGAGGACAGTTTGAGCTAAACACAGGCAGGAATCTCCCAACCCAGTGCCTGGCTATGGAGACTTTCGTTTTGAGCTGCCTGGTGGTGCCCAGGCAGTCTCTGGGGTCTCTGGTCTCCCCCAGGAGCAGAGACCTTTGCTTTGGGTGCTGCAGTGATGGGTGGCACAGCCTTCAGCTCCAGTCTGGGAGTTGCCTCCAGGATCTCCATGTAGAGAAATTCCTCCATTGCATCCTGCCAGTCAGTTATGGAGGAAGGCACCACGAGGCAGAGGTGGCTCAGGGGTAATTGTCACTGGTGAAAGCTGCAGGCTACGGCATTGTTTTGCCTGTTAAAATGAGAAGAGGAATCTACCCAGGGAAGTGGTGGACACTTTTAAGATGCAGCTGACAAGATGGGCCACCTTGTCTAACATGYACCTTTGACAAGAAACGTTGGACCAGATGACCCTTGATGTCCCTTCAAACATGCTCTTCCATGATTCCATTCTATGATCATCTCTTACTTTTTTTCCTTCTTACAAAGCTGTCTTGTTCATACAACAAGTTGGGCACAGTGTGCTGAGATGGGCCATGCCTGGGTGTTCTGGTGCCTTAAAGGACAATACTGCAGGAGATGTGAAACAGATCTCTGGCCTTCCCAAGCTACCTGAACAGTGCTGCCACAAACCAAATGCCTGCAAAAGCTCTGGTGGAATTAGTGTGTCAGAAACCATGGCATTTTCAAYATTTCTGATTAGAAAGTATGCACTCAAAGGAAACAAAACAGAAATTGCCAAACATTTAAGGCCAAGACATGTTTCTATAAGAGTCAGTGGGATACTTGACACAGACTTAAAAAGCAAGGATTAGACTCTAAATAGTCTATTTATGCGGAACAATTGATATTTTAACATACCAGTATTTTTCCAAACTCTCTTAGGAAAATTATTAATAACTGAAGAAATCTCAAAAAACCCAAAATGTTGAAAAATGCTTAATTGCCATAGCAACGCCTTGTCTTCTGTTGAATATCATAGCTCCAGAGAGACACAGAGCTGCCATGACAGACAACTTCTTTTAAAATTTCCTGATTGCTGAAATCAAAGAATTTTACTGCATAGTCCTGTTTAAACAGTAACAAAAACAGCTTCCCTCAGTATTAGTCACAGTGTGCCAAATGGTTTCCCGCACCTTTCCATACACAGAGATCWTCTTTACTTAAAGCTATTAAAGACCATTTTTGTTGCAAAACAAAATATAGAATTGTGTTAAATAACAAATGATATTGCAAGATCTGAAAGGAACCTTTCTTTCCGTGACTCAGTCTCACTGAGGAAGGCAAACAGTTTAAGTTGTCTCTATATCCTACACATGTGCCTGTGACATTGACTTACTGCGCAGTAGACAAATATAAAAAACCTGTCCCCCCAAAGCATAAAAGGAAATAGATTTATCATAGTGTTATTAGCAATTAACTTGTMTTGGTTATAGATCCAAAATTTGATGATCTGGATCTGAAATATAATTAGCAAAATATGTGATCATTTTAAGTGCATAAAAATATTACTGATGTACTAAAAGCTACCATTCTGCCCCTCAAAGGAAATGGACTCCCTCTAACTTCAGCAGGCTTTCAGTCAGACTTTAGAATTTTTGATCTGGAGGATTTGTGGCCAAGGACAGCCAGGCAGACAAAGAGGAATAATGCTGGGTAGCACATCACTGCTCCTGAGAAAGCGTTCTATTATCCCACTGGTCTCTCTGGCCTGTGGTTCCTTGGAAAATGGATGCAGCAGCAAGTACCTACRTGGTATTACCAAAATCTGTTATGATTGTTCTTATCCTCAGAAGATCCATTACAGAGGACAAGACCAACACATTCATGGTCTTAGAACTGATCTCTTACAACTGATGACAGTTTTTCTAAGCCATTGAAGTTTTGTCAACTCAGAGCAATTTTGGCACGCTTGATAAAACCTTTGAGAAAAAGAAAAGCCTGACATGCATGTATCTGTTTGCCAGCATGACTTCTGCCAAAGCTGAGGAAATCTGCGCTGGAGGTGACAGCACAGGGTGGAGGTGGCAGGCTGGCTCAGTGGGAGCAGTGCAGCCATGACATGGCAGGGACATGTTTGCACAGCGCAGTCTTCAAACCCAATTCCTCGCAGTTATTTTTGACTGATAAAGAACAAAGACCCTATTATAACAAAAGAATCTCCTGATATGCATGAAGTACTGTAGGGAACAATAATACAACTTCGTGGAGGAAGCAAGCTGTTTTACTTTATTTCTGGCTATTTATAGCTCACTTGAACATTTTGACAACTGCAAACAATTCCGTAGAGTAGCTATTTAGGCACCCTGCAGAATATATCCCCACAGGAACTTGAGGGGTTTAATAATTTTCTAGCCAGAGAACACTAAACTTGTGATTCACTGAAGAATGTTACAAATAAAGGCAGACACTGCRTTTTTAAACTTTCACTTTTTGTAATTTATCTTTTAATTAGATTGATACCCCAATTTACCCCCTCCTCCCCAAGTTCAGGTCGATCCTTTTACATGCAAATAAATACCCAAACACCTCACTTAACATTTCAGCATAAGAAATTGCACTGGCCTTTCATTTAAGATCTTGAGCACTGGATTAAAAGGAAAAACTTTTAGCAAGTCTGCAACATAGCACCAGCTTTACCACACTACAGAAAACTTTCATTCAGCCATTACTGTCACCAGGGAAATTGAAGTTAATTCTAGCTACCACCTTCTCAGATACAGACTTCTGGTAAAAAATGAATAGCCTATTTTTGAAACCTCTGTAACTATCTCCAATGACTTTTGTTGCTGCCTAGATCAATTTCCTGACTAGCAGACTCCAAATAGCCTGAATTAAAATATGTTTGATATTATGTGTCATTAGTAAGTGAGCACTCTTACCTTTTCAGATAGAAGACATCTTTACAACATTTGCATTTGAAAGGGATGAGTAATTTTCAGCTTTGACAGAATTTAACCCACATGTTTTCTGCATAATTTTGCATTCCATTTAAAAATTCACTCTCGTCTGCCATATCTTTCATATCCTTTTACGCTTAGATTTCCCAGTATCTCTTGTCCTGCCTGTTTGTCCATATCTCTCATGAGTACTGCTTGGGTACTCCCAGAAGAAAGATGAAAGCTCAGCCCTGTTCTGTTCTTCTTCAAATCATTTCGCCAATGTCTGCTGGGGATTATCCATGGAAAATARTTTACAAAAAGAATTTACTTGCTACATAAAAGGCAAAACAAAAATAAGTTTTATCTTCTACCTAATTAAAGTGTGTGCAAACTCAGAATTAGACATCTTTCTTTTAAGCAAATACTCATTCTCCATCCTCTACGGAGCGCCATACAAGTCTGTTTCTACACAGAGCAAACCAAAGAAAAAGTGTCCTAGAYCTTCTCCTGCACATCTTAGCTTTTGTAATGGAATCATTGTCCAGTGCTTCTTCACCAATAGAAATCAACATTGAAAAAACGTAGAAATATGTCAACTCCTCTGTGTGGGTAAACAAAAGCTCCTCTTCAAGAAGGATCCCAGATCATTTAATGRATCTTTAAGAGTGGTGCCAGTGAAGAGATGTTCTCTGTGCTATGTACTGGACCTAAAGAATACATTTTGCTACTGAAAGTTCTACTCCGTCTTTTTTAAGTCTGTATGTAATGACCTATGGCAAAACAAGGCAATGCCCACRATGTGATGGTGGGCACCACATCCCTTGTAATGTTTCACTGTGTTATCTTAATAGTTATTTGCAATAGTGACTTTTTCCGTATTTATGTAAATGATGTATTTGCTCTTTTGTCCTCCAACATTTTGCAGTTATAATTCTGACATCCTGATTTCTTAAACCTTTGTCTTAATAGCAATAAAGATCAAGCTTTGAGTAGGAATTCTCAAGAAATGCAATGGTTGTAGTGTAGTGTACTGTCTGTGCTTTAGCCACTCCATAATAAGACTAAGTATTTGATGTCTGATGTTTGCTAATTTTTTATGGTTATAGGTTTAACTACATTTCTTGTTTTATTTGTCTGAGTTGAGTTAAATYAGGTATGAAGAACAAACTGCCTCTCCTAGAGAGATTTGACCCCTGTTGTTGCTGGGCCCTACTGGTAGCTAATATTGCTGCAGCAGAAGCCTAGCCTCCCRTTTTTAAAGTCATACTGTGAAAGGCATCAACTACATAGTCTTGTTCAGCTATATGTCCAGAGAAGCAATACAAAATTATTAATGAAAGTTATACAAACATTCACAAAAAAAWTGCTAGAGAATTTTTGTGGGCTACAAATTAAAAGAAACACTATTCCTAAACGTGTTTGCTCTGCAATTCCTTTTTGTAAAGAYACAGAAGTGACAAAGGAGTTCCTCTTTATATACATACAGCACTTTATCATAGATTCATAGAATGGTCTGAAAAGTATGGGTTGGAAGGAACCTTTAAGATCATCCAGTTCCAGCCTCCCTGCCATGGGCTGGGACTCCTTCCATTYGACTAGGTTTCTCAGAGACCCATCCAACCTGGCCTTGATTTTTCATGGCTTCTCTCCACATAATTTAGAGTAGTCATCAGAAGTCATTACTTTTGGAACAATATTTGTGCATTTTCAGTTTGCTGCCATACCAGCAGCATCTTCTAACTCTGCWTTGTTTGGTTAGTTGCGCTAGAAACAAGGAGAGGAGGCTTATCTCACTTCAGTTTGTGTTGCAGCAATCACTGTTTTCAAGGAATGACATTGAACAACCAGCAGAACCAAGCTTCTAATGTTGTTTTCAGCACCTCCACAGAAACTATTTTCTGCCACTTCTACTTTGGTAGGCTGAGGATGAGCCTGTGATAGATAAAATCACTACAGGATTTCCATATTTATCAAGTAGTAYCTGTAAGGACTTTTTTCCATAATTAATTTTCCTTGGTCAGGGTTTGACTTAGTCAAGTTGCCAGTGAAACCATACTGTCTCACAAACATGTAAAATTAGGTTTTGTTAAATCCGGGCATGTCTAATAATCTCAACAGATCTAATAAAATTAYAATCCTCTAAATCTCCTAGAAATTATGGTACTTAATTTAAATTTACATATTTTACACTATTTCTTAAAAATCATGAAGATTAAGTAGAATGTAAAATCAAACCATATTTTATTATTTTGATAACAAATCTACATGAATATTGTTGTGCAGTACCTAAAAGAAGGGAGGGAAAAAGGCATAAACAGAAATAATCAGAATCACAGAAAAAACATGAGTTTAATTCGGAGGTTTATCTGTTGTGATCTTTGCTTCCCCTACTGCTTCCAAGTGATATCTTTCCAAGGCACTTGCAAGACTGTTCCAGTCCTGAAGTCTGTTTTACCATTTCTATTTCTTTGGTCAAGTAACTATACAGCATTCATTTAAAAGTCAAA
>NW_026623259.1:405670-461799 GCF_030028575.1 Malurus melanocephalus | reverse complement strand
GGGGGGAAGGAGAAAAAAGGGACATTTGCTTTGCTTTGCAATCTTATTTAAGAAAAAGAGGAGAAAAGAAAAATGTAATTTTGCTTTGCCAGACAAAGACTAAACAATTGTAGACGTTTTTCTGCCCCAGTGCCTCAGAAGGTCTCAGGCTTTGCTTCAATAGGTCATGCTTATAGGTACTTTCCTGGCATTGCCTTGACCTCAGGGTGCACACAGGTGCTGTGTATACATACACAGGCTCCTCTGACAAGCCACCCTGGCCACCCAGATTACCATGAGACCCCTACTGCAGGTAGTAACAGTCACAGTTTTTATCTGTCCCTACTATCTATCAACAGCTACTTGCTCTTTTTGTTGTGCCTAAAGTAAGATTTATAGTGAGTCTTGCCATTATATTGCTATTAAAATCTTCTGTAAGCTAAACTGTAACACCTCCCAAAAAAGAAAAAAAGAGTTCAAATGAATTCATTATAAAATTGCTTCCTAAGATTTAGGCTACATAAACTAAACAGCGGCCAGGCTCATCTCTCAGATCCCCCGAACCATTATAAACCAAACTACATTACCAGATCAGTTGGTAAGCCAACATTTGGTTTTGTAAACACAGCTCCTTTTGCCCATACTGATCAGAAACAACGGCATTCAGAAGGAAAAAGACAGGCTGCTCCTGAACTACTACTGCTTTTAAGGGGTGTTTTGATTTCATTAAAAATGTTACAATGAAGTCTTTATTTTGATGATCAAGTACTATTTTATTTTCACAGGCGTTCTGACACAGTCAGCGCATGCAGTAAGTGTTGTCCCATGTCAAATGAAGGCTATGAACCAGAGAAGAATATTGGCCCCCGCCCCAACACCTTCCTCTTTCATTCCAAATCTGAGTACTAGCATGGAGAGCTGGGCTTGCATCCCTGCATTTGTCCTCAAGTTCTGCATGGTGCCGAGAGGATCACCCAAATCACAGTTTTCAAAATGTCACCACAAGTTATGCTTTCTTCATTTTCTGGGTATCTAATGTGAAACAGCTGTGGATGAATTTGCAGGCATAGYGAATACTCACAATTCCAGCTGGAGGTGATTCCCACTGCATAAAAATTCATAAAAAGGTCTCTTCATTAAAAAGAGCTCTGAAACATGATTTTCTAGGTGGCTCTCTAAAAGTAGTGGACATCTCTGACAATGGGATTTTAGCACAAACCATTTCTACAGGAATGCAGTGAAGAGAAGTTCACTAACATTTGTGAATCACAGCAAGTGAATTACATAGATTTTGACAGTGGAACAGATACATTTCAGGTGCCCCCTCATAGAACACAAAGGATTCACAACTCTGAATTAGTAGTCTGCAAGAAATCAAACAGTTTTGCATGAAACCAGTGCCAAAACTGACCTACATCTTCCCCTACATGTATATGTTACACACACAAGCATACAAGCAAGAAGAGTTGAAAAAAGCAAAAGGAATAAATAAACATTCCAGGCTAAATTATCTGTAGGTATTTATAAATTAAAACAGTTGTRGCAGCACTGCAAGACAGACTTCTTTTAAAAGAGATATCTGTTTCTCCAGTTCAAAAAGCTTGTGAAGTTCTGCCTTCCATACAGAATGAGGAAAGAGAGACATSTCCCAGAGATTCCAGCATGTCAGGTTATTTAATGCCATCAACCAGACCATAAAGAGTGACCACTTTCACATTTCACARTCTGAGTACATATCTATTCTACTCAGGTAGGGCTGGGGTCTCAGCTCTATGCACCCTGTTTCCACCAAAAGGAAGCCCAGCCATGCATCACAGAAGCCACCATCTCTATTTCATAAGTAACCAATATTATTTAACAGATCAAGAGTTACATGTAGACACAAGCTAAGCTAAGCTAACCAGGAAGACACAGTGAAGAAAAGTTTGGATCATAACCCCACCTTTCRCAGCAAGGCTGTGGGTAGTTTGGGTTAAATTTCTTTTGCTGCYGGAGGGAATCTGATTGGGTATGTCCTGCTTGGAGGTGAATATGCTGATTTCAAAAGGTCGGCTATTTTAAGRCACAAGGGTGAGACATCCCATTATTTCTGTTCAAACTGTTCCACTTTGCATGGTATGAATATTCATTTGGCTCTGAGAGAATGMAAGTGCAGAAATATGTCTATAACTAGGCTGTTAGGGTACTTAGTAGGAAAGGTGGGTGAGAGGAATGTATTCTTTGGAWATGCAAGCATACCTGGCTAAGCAGCAGTACAGGGCAAGGTATTAATGATCTGTGTTTGGGATTGAAGTCTTCACACCAGAGGTAAGATGSAATTTGAATGCTTAAATCTGGTTGTGGCAGCAGCCCTCAGACACACTACTGAAAAGACTACCTGGAAATTAATAGTTGTCTATTTAATGTTGGATAAGGCGAAGAAAATATAGYGTAAAACCACACACAGATTGATGAAAAGGGCTCTCCTTGTGCTGCAAGAATTTCTCCCTCTAAACTATCCTTATATAGAGATCTAGGAGTACAAATGATCCTGGCAGAGAAGTAATTAAGTAGAATGACTGCAAAGACCTGATAATAGAATGTCCTATATTCAGCAAAAAGTCATTCATCTAGATATTCTAAAAAGCAGATTAAATAACTGTTCACATGAACTCTTCTAGGAAGGTATTTTTCCCTTTAGACTATTGCTTTAATGACTGTGTAATTATTGGAATTAATTTGGTTTGAAAGAACACTAGTATTTTTAACATATGTTTTATCAAGTAGTGACAGTATCTTTTGTCTTGTGGTAAGTTTGCATTTTCTTCCTCTGATGCCTCACTATTGGATYAAACTTTTAAACGGTGGAGTTGGTGATAAATTCATCTGTGGTAAAAAAGGTGCTCATATAAGTCTGTTTATACTGACTTCTGCTGGCTTTCCTCAGGAATGAATCCGTCTAACTAAGCTTACTGTGAAATTATTTAGAGATGTTGACAAAGTTACAGTGTATGGGTAAAGAAATTTCYGTATGTTGCCCTGAAATGAGTTTACTATGGAGAAATTTATAGAAGCCATTTATAGATGGCTTCTTTTACAGACAAAATCTAAAGAATTTAACAAAAGGTAGCAACACTATTTTAAGATTCAGCAACAAAAATACTTTATGGGATCTGTATGCACTATCTATTAGACCATTTGGAATTATACTTTAAAAATTAATAAAACATTATATTCCTAGRTTGTTTTAATTCTAGTGAGAAACCACACAGCATCCTCAAGAATGAATTCATACTGATTGAGACCAATCACTGCTCCACTAAGGAGAAGGATCTGCCTGCTCTAAGTGTGGCCTATCCAAGTGGAAAGAGAGCAAGGTTTTAACTAAGGGATTCCCTGTGCCTTTTCAGTTTAGGCAAGGTTCATTTCAGATCTTCTGGCTGACAAAAAGCAGCAGGTTTGCTTCCGTTTGCATGTATGTAGCTGGTTTGGCACTGCAGCTGCATTTTCTGTGGGAGAGTAGTAGCAGCCCATTGCCTTCACATGAGCTTTGCTGTGTAATTAAGTTTTATTAATAAAGACTGAATGCACCAGATTAGTAGCCTTGCCTTTACATAGCAGACTGGTAAATTAGGGTTGGATTTCTGTCTCTCTAAGAATTGCTGCTAGAGTCAGAACACTGCTTTGATATCTTCAATTTAATTACCTTTGAAAATTTTATGCCATTCATCTTCTAAAAAGTGCACATTCTTGCCAATGGAGATACACTGATCTACACCAGGTCTGGGGACTGTATAGAAAAAAATCAGGTTATATTTTTTTAGGACTCTTGAGACAAAATRTCTGGGGCTTTTTTTCCTGCTTATAGATCCTTATCCTACCTACAGACAGATAGATCCTTATACTACCTACGTGGTAAATATGAACCTTGCCCCCTCCAAGGTGTGTTCTTTGTAGGAGACAGAATTTACATTTGCCTGGTACTCACTTTGAGACTCACTGTCCTAAAAACATTGAGATGTAGATCTGGGAAGGACAACAGGAGGCTGCTCTGTCCCTCTCCTGCACTGTCCCCAACAGGTGCTGGTATGAACTGTCCTTAAACGCTTCCAATAAAACACATTCACACATATTCTTAAATACTTCAGTACTTCAACAGTCAAAATACWCCTTCTTAAGACTACATTAATATTGCAATTTCACAATTACARTATTCAGTTGCAATAGTTTCTTTTTGTCCATCTGTTCTGGTCTAAAGTAACAAGTGGTCATTAATCTACTTATAACAATCTTTTTTTTACATACTAGAGGACTTAAATATCCCTTTTTAATGTTTCCTTTTGTAAATTCCCTAAATTTTTGTAAATTTTTGTAAAGTCTCTAAATGCTCTAGGAAATTCCCTAAAGCAATGGGATTACTTTTCTTTGTGGATTATGTTTGTTAAATCCTTAGGCATTCTTTGCACCACACTCTGGATTTTTTCCAAGTCATCTTTTTTATAAATGTGATGCCTAAAAGTGGACACCTGGTCTAWGATACAGTTGGCTCCCAAGTAAAGCAAAACAATTACTTCCCAAGGGTTGCATATAATATTCATATGAATGTATCTTTGATCAAGTCTTTTTCTTGGAAAAAACACTGCATTGTAACTCATAGTCAATTTGTGATYCACCACAACCCTCAGATCCTTCTCTGTGTAAAGTCCCTTCTGTTATATGTCTATTTTCACGTCTTTGTTGAATTTCATCTACCTWTAATTTCAGATTTTTGAGACTCATTTCATTTCCAGTTTTGATCCTGTCATCAAAGTAGGAGCAACCTCTCTGTTCATATTGTCTGTAGATTTTCTAAACATATAAATTCAATTTCATCATTCGATCATTAATAGAACTACTTAGAAGAAATGGGACTCCACATGAGGGTTCACCTTCTTAATGTGAATCATTGATAATTATTCTTGGCAGTCACTCCATAACCCCAAGGAGGGGGTTCAGCACTCACTTTACTTGGGTATGGGTWAACCACAGTGGCTGTGGTTGTGCCTAGCATTATAATCATTACCTTTTTGCAATATCCATCTTTCCAGAAAAGTTAAGCCCTGGGGGAAGTAATGAAGATGAAGCCAGACCCTTCTCAGCCTTCTCCAGACAGGCTGAGGCAATGATCACAAGCTGAAATGTAGGAAATTAAATCTAAACACAAGAGAAATTTCTTTTGTTTTTCTAGTGAGTGTAGCCAAACATGTTAACAAGTTCCCCAGAAAGTTTGTGGAGTCTTCCACAAACAGCTTGATGACACTCAAAACCTGAATGGACATGGACCTAAGCAACTTGCTCTAGCTGACCCTGCTRCAGCTGGGGGCATAAATTACATAGACAAAGACCTGCTGAGGTCTCTTGCGGCCTCCAACATTCTGCAATTCTATGCATTTATAAGATTTTACATGTCCTTACTTGAATTCAGAGTGTTTTGCAAGCAGTTTTTACTTTTCATAACAATAATGTTAAACAGCCTGAAGTTGTGGTCTGATCTGCAGCTGAAGGTCAGTCTGGGAACTAGATTAGACATTTTGCTAGTCTCTGCAATACTGTAAATGACACATTTCAARCAGCATTTGAAACTCTGTAAGTGACTCCTCTGGAGACTGAGAGCACATCTTTTTGACTGTAGATCAAAGTCCTCCTCCCAGCTTGAGCACTGATAGTAGACAGCTGCCCTGTCACAGTCTCCCTCTTTCCACCATTCTACCTTTAAAAAGCAGTGTTGTTTTTTTTTAGGGAAGTTGAAGCCCAGCACTGACATTATTAATAAAGGTCGGCATCCAAATTCATGACTCATATGACCCAGGGTAGGCCTCTGCAGTCAAAAGAGTATTGGCAAGAATCACTTGTGACCTGGACTCCACCCCCTGTATTCCCAGAACCTCACAGTCACTTYATTAGTGCCCACATGGATGAGTAACATGAATAGCATGAGTCACAGTCAGGGACTGGATATGCCTCAACAGTCTTTTCACTGTGCCTAAGGTTTTTGAATTARTAAGAAGCCCATGTCCCAGCAGGATGGTCAGACGGGCAGATGGATATCTCTGGCCCCAAGACAGAAAGTCTCTAATCACAGTCATCCACTGAGAAGTTTTTCACTGGAGCAGCACAGAAAAGAATATGACTGTACTTTACTGAATAGCTTAGCCAAAAGGTATTCATCCTGAAGCTGAAAATTTTCAACATTTATCCTTCCTAAAAGAGGTTTATCTTTCTTTTCTGCTGCAATGGGGAATCTCCAGCATCTGAATTTAGGAGGCAGGGATCCAGGAGCACTGGAGCAGGGTTTAAAAAACCCTACAGCTTTTACAAATTACTGACTTGGAAGCTGATGGTCTGGACAAAATACTTTCAGCTAGTCTCGTAACTGATTTTGATACTTGGCAGAAATTTTAAAAGTATTCACGCTCTTTTTTGTTCCCTTATWTACCAGATTGTTTTTCAGCACTTTTCTACTTTCATGATAGTCTCTGGTTGTGAAATAATGTAAAAAACACTTAAATATAATGGAAGGCTTTAAACTATCTGTTTAGATGGGTTACTAAAACATAGTACAAGCACATGTCCTGAACAGCAGTCCAATAGCACAGTGTGAGAAAAAAACCCAAAACATTTAACAGAACTTTGTCTTTACATATTTCTTAGTTATGTAGTTGAAATCCACACTATGTCCGGTATGAAATAATTCTGTAACAGTGACTCTTCTTTTTATCTTGTCTGTTATGAACACCACTGTTCAATTATTGGTAAACCTGCTGATAATTTCTTYAAAAGGTTAAAGAGGACTATTCTGTTAAAACTTTCCATAGAATTTAGGTGTCCAAAAAGGTGTCTCTTCTACTGATAGACCTTTACATTYCCTTGTCCCAAATGGGTGATTCTCCCCAGAAAATAATTATATATAAAGACATGAACACTTTCATCGTATAGGTGTGATACCGACAGGAAAGGCCGCATTTGCAAGTCCTGCTACTGCAAGAGGAATGAGGTGGACACTGGGTGATGGAGTATTCATTGTTTTTGAAGACGTATAAGAACTTGGGGCAACTTACCCCTGGAAACTGAGATGCCAAGGGGTTGTGAACACGAAGTAGCTCAGGAGGGGTTTGTGAACCTCTTAATGTGATTTAGGCACACTGAAAGGCAGTTAGGTAACAAGTCCTCCAGCAAATCTGGCCACTTGCCCTGGTATTTTATCATCTTATCCAGTCTTGAGCTAGATGAGAAAATGGTGAAGCATTACAGCCTAACCACTRAGGGGAAGTAGTAACCACAAAGTATTCAAATATACCACTGTGCCTTGTAAGAATTAATTTTGATCCTATGATCTCACACTTCTAAAACTTCTATGTTCCTTATGAAAGCTTAATGAAATATCAGTTTTGCAAAAATTGGTTGCCTAGAGCATTTTTTACTAGCAGCATGAYCCTCTGTTGAAGCTAATTCACATGATTTTTACCTGATTTGAGAGTATATAGATTCACACAATTAATATCATCCACATAGCGCRTTTAGGAGTATGAAAATTCACACCCACAAGAGAAACACAAAAGCATGCATGTTTTTCATGTTTTTTCCTGCTTCACCTGACAAAGTTCACAGTAACTGTGCAGATAGAAGAGTGTGTGTGGATTAGCAAAAAAAAAAAATGCTAAAAGTAATTYCTGAGAATATGTTTTTTGTTAAGATAATTCTGTCTTACTGCAATGAGCTCTACAGATAAATCCTTCCCAGTTCCAAAAAGAGCAAGCAATCTTGCACATTTCCAACAGCAKGTAAAGATTTCCATGAGGCATGTCTCTTTGAATGCTCACACACCATTGGTTTCTTGTAAGTTACATTGGGTCAAAGCAATTGCACATTTCTAAGACAAATCTACCGCTATAGCATTGAAGGCACAGCCCCATTGCCACAGTGTTTACTAATTATAAGAATCAAGAGTTTTTAAGAGCTCCCCAAGGTTAAATACAGCATTCCATGTGCAAGCCAAGTTGCTATGGTGACATTGCTTCATATTTGCATTACTTACTTGTTAATATAGGCCTTTGGCCTTCTTTTTCCTAATTGCTGATGGATGAACTATCGAACTGCCTTACGTTAACTGTACAAAGGTGATGTGAATCATATTTCAAAATACCAAATGAAATGTGATGCAATTAAACCTGAGAAAAATGCATAATCTCAAATAAAATTCTGTTAAGACAGATTTTAGATTTTAAGCAGCACCTTTTAATTTGAAGCAATATCGTTGCAAGCTATTAGACTCAAAATATGTTCCAAAGATGGAAGTAGGAGTTACAGTTAGAAAAGCAAGACATTAAATGTCAAGAAAGTATATTGCTGTCATCCAAAAACAACAACATGAGAAACTGAATATTTTTAAGGTTCTGGTCTCCATCCTGTGTGTTGTCTTTGGTCTCTACTCACTGAGAGTCAAACCTCACTACCTACTACCTGGAAATAAAAATAGTATGTTCCATCAGACACATAAAACAATAATATTTTTCATTTATTTGCACATTGTTTGTTTATATATTTATTTACAATTTAAATGGTATGATGCTGTTGCAGAAAGTTTTCCAAGAAAGCAATATATGATATCTTGTTAATGGCTCTGATAATAATGTTGTGAGAGACAGCAACCTTCTTTAGGCATTAAATAAGTATACAACTTCTAGACAGGGATTTTAAAAGAGATCACAGGTCTTTTAACAGAGCTGGTTTGAGATATTTTTAATCTCTACTAGAAACATCAACGATATGTAAAAAGTTAATATGTTCAAAAAACACTAAGCTTTCTGTTTTAGAATTTGTTATAGGCAGCTGGAGCAATTAAGTAGTCCTAGTGCATTGTTAAGAAGCAAAATATAACCAGAGTAGATGCTTCTCAAAGATCCTTTTATCCATAGTGAAGAAAGGCTCTGATTGCATTTTTCACAAGCTCCAGAACATGTTGCAAGTGGTTTCTCTTCTTCAGCATTTGGGCATTTCCCTTAAGATTTGTGTCACTCAGCATCTTTTGCTACCCAGTCACTTCTGGCTAAACACATGCCAAAGAGAAAATCTCAGATGTGTATTTCATTCTTGATCATTTGACAAAAATTATCCTGAGGCAACACATTTTTTTCCATTTTTTTCTGACATTCAGCATGTTAGAGTGTCACCATCAACATGCAAAACCATTTTGTTTTGCATAATTACATTTCACCTTATTAGRTGTATCCAGGCATGTTTTTCATTCGGTAAAAACAAGCATAATCTTTAAAATACTTTTCCAAAACTTTATAAATATCTTTCTTCTGAGGAAGCCAGAATTTAGTTCCAGAACAGTAAGTGCTAATCCTAGGAAGAGGAACAAAATGAGTTAATTTATACAAAAAACCCCAAAACCTTGACAAGCTYGTTGAAGTGAAAAGTGCCCTTAAATATGGATGAGGACAATATATTCTTATACTCAGGATGTTGTTAATTACCTTTGCTGGGAATGCTAAGCTGAAGGTAAGTTTTTTCTTAATTTCAAAGTTTCTGTAGTTAATGGTTATAAGATAATAACTTAATACTGTCCACTCTGTTGTGCTTTTRAAGAAGTCTCTAATACATTTGAAATATTTTTTATTCATGCATTAAGTRGGAAGTGGATAGATTCAGATAGCTGATTCACAATAGATAAAGAGGCACATTTTTATGGAATAAATCGTTCAAATACTGCAGATTTCAGCTTTTGCAAGAACATCCAGTTCATCCTTTATTACATGTTCCTATGGAGACCTGAGGAATTTGCAGTTCAAAGACCAGCAAAACATTTTCTGTGAAATATGTGAGTACATAGATCCTAAACAGAAATTAAGATTTCTGATTTGAGAAAGGAAAATTTATTATKATTGTTACAACTGTCAGGTGTTGTCTTGAGTCTGATGCTCGTATGCCACATGCTTTAATCTAACACCCAGACTTAGAACAATAGAGGGCAGCTATAGACAACATGGAACAATGCAGGACAGCTTGAGCAGTTACTGCCAGTGTTGTACCCATGCAGCAGATAAAAACAGGATGCCAGTCTCCAGAGTTGTCAGCTTGGCAACTTTCAAAAGCATTTCTATCCCTGACAAAAATAAAACAGCCTTTGTCAGATTAATGCCAGACATCTTGCACTGTGGTGAACAGGTAGTACTAAAACAAGATGCCCTGCTGCCTTCCAATGTAAAAATAACTCAGTATATCTGAGTATGCTACAAAGCATCCTAACAGTTTTTTGGTATTAACTAGGCAATTACTGGATGTTAGGTAAAGATGTGTTTCTAACTATATTTAGAGGAAAAGTCGTGAGATAAATGTGTGCCTGTTGTACGTTTCATGTCCTACAACAACCATTTTTATAAGTTACATGGACTTAGTTGATATCCATATAAGTCCCTTCTCAGTCTCATAAACTAGGCAGATGCATCTTAGAACAAATGATTAATTTGATTTGATTGATTAATTGATTAACATTTAAATGCCATTTAAAAGCTACAATTAAAAAATCAAAATATACTGCATTAAAATTTTATAATCAAGACTGTATTACCATGGACTTTAATAGATTTTTCTATGCTTCCTACTTTCTTACTTGCAAGACCTTAAGTAACAGTGGACCCTTCTACCCTGGTTATGTGAGTTAAAGCTCCCGAGACCTGTTACTGACTCAAAGCAACACGACACATATTTGAAGAATACTGTCAGGACAGCAGCACTTTGAAGTCATTCTCATGTACAGTGATAGTCAGTCCTTGATCAAAATATTTCTCTAGATAAAACAGATGCAGGAAAAGAAAATAAGAATATTTACAGGGGGATTTTCTAAGGTCATCAAGAAAGACTTGGAAAAAGACTTCATTAGTCATCACACTATCCCTTCTCTCTGATTTTTATTCTCTGCTGATAAATTCCTGCTCTCAATTGAATTATGAGTTAATTAGCTTTCAGAAGATTGACTGAGAAGAGTCAGAAGCTGCAGCTTACCAATTTGAAACAGAGCTCTTAGACATAGCATATTAATGATAATATAGAAATAAAGGAAGAAAGAAAGATTTAAAAAACAAAAAAACACAATCAAGATTCTTTTAACTTTCTTTTTTTTAAGGATAATAATCTACAAATGAAGACATGTAACTAGCTTAGCAACTAAGAGAGACCATAGATTTTGATTGCTATTTGACAACAGAGTTAATTAACAGAGGCATGAAATACTTTATCCAAACCCATAGCAGGATTGTCATGATTGATAATTAACTATTTTGTATTATGAAAGGAATTGCAAGAATATTATTAGCGTAAGAAAATGTTTGATGCAAACCACTCTCAATTGAAGCGTTACAGAAAGATAATGTACACTTTACTTTTTTGATGATGTAAATGGTGAATTTGAGGATCAATTATAGTTTAATATTGACAAGAGCATCTTGGTAATGAAGTGCAAATAACTTCTTATTAACTCAGAGAGAGATCAGGCAAAAGGAAAATTAAGAGCTGCACGCAGATCTCCCAGGCATTGTCTGGAGGTAGGAGCTTTCAGTGGAGTTCAAGGGACTGACATCTTGCATGAAGACAAACTTCTGCTGGAACCTGACTTGTGTCTTTAGTATATGTGCAAATGTATAAGAACCCACACTCCTTTTCTCAATTCAAAGCAGAGTACAATATTGAATCAGCAGGGGGTTATGCTTTTAACAGCTTGATGAAAATATTTCTATTGAAGCAGTCAATTTGCAGAAAATTTGGGCTTTGGTTAATTTTTTTTTCATGCTTTTCATACTCAATTAATTTTTCTACGCAACATGAAAATCTGAAAGACAAAAAATTTTCTCTGAACCTTAGAATTTTATGTTTGGAAACACAACCAGGTGTCTTGTGAGTTCCATTAACCCCTGTCTTTTCTTGGAATGCTGTCCTGGGGACACCTCTTGGAATGCTTTGTCAGGAACTCCAGTGATGAGCATTATTTAGCAGCAGGTAGATCACCAAATACAGGACAAATGGAGAAACTGGATCAAAATCAGAATTAATTACTTGCAAAATTAAATTATAAAAGTCACTAAACAACTCTCACAGTATACGTATGTGCATATGTCTGTGTGCAGTTCTTTTGCAAGTGTGACTAGCTGTACTTTACCTAACTAGCTATAAAGATCATCATTAGATAATACTAACTTATATAGTACTGGGCACACAGCTATTCTAATATTCATGAGTAACAGTGGAGATGCAAACTTTTATAGAGAATGCTTCAAATCACACAAACTAAAGAAACATGTTTCCCCAAATAACTTGGGAAATTCCATCCACTGCAGAGTCAGGCCAGATAATTGTGGTACACCCTGCCGATTACAGATCTTGCTCCTTAGAAAAGTATTAGCTGTGCAACTATCCATCAAATAAATTACTTGGTCCTACAGAAGCCTTCCAAAACCAATGGGCTCCTCTGGGGTTTGTGCTAGCTTCTAAGAGCTGTCTGGTCCCCAAWGCCATTATTACCCCATAGGGCACTGCAATCACTACTTGCAGGATCCCATCAGCAAATGAGGATTTCTCAGGATTTCATAAAGAGGAGTGTCTTGAGTGGGATCTTCTTCCCCCTTTTGGATTGCAAGMATGTTTCCCTCTGCATTCCTTGCCTGTGCCTCTGATAGTTCCACTGTTATCAACAGTCGGATTAGCTGAGGGACCAACAGCAAGAGAAAAGAAAAATGGGACAAATAACATCTGCACAGCCTGTTTTGTCCTAAAACGAAGCATCTGACTTTTCATCCCCACTTCAACGGCCCACCATTTTGTTTTCCCAAGCCCCAAGGATGTCACTTCCATAGGAAAGGGGCTTCACGCAACCTCCCTAGGAGATGTTGCTACATCTGTGCTACGTCTSTGCTATATCTGTGCAGACCTGGCCCTCAAGGCTCAGTTCTGGGGCTCCTCTGGGCCCTGAGCTGTGCAGAGGAAGGGCAGCCCTCTCAGCTGGATTCATGGCCAACAAGATCTGCCCACAAAGACCTATCAGACACAAAAGTCTACTTCCTTTGGACCTGACAGACCAGGCTCAGGATTTAAAGGGTTTTSGAGTATGGACAGGCAGGAGTTACACGCCTGCTCTGTCATGCAAGAGCCCAATGTTTTAGGGTGTTCCACTTGAAGGAAAAAGTTTTATTGAAAAGTTTAAGTTTCATTTTTTCCAAAGGCTTGTTGCACAACATGCTGTATGCCTCATGAAGGCTGTTTAGGGAGCTGTAAAGAGAAGATACTGTATAAGTGTAACAAAAAAGTGCTACCACAGCTATGTGCACTTGTGGGACAAAATTAGGGCAAAACGGCTTGAGGTTGAGGACACAGTAACTTGGTAATTGAAATGTTCTCCACAGCATCCTTTAACAATGAGCCAAACGGTAAAGACTTTATTACAAACACCGCTTATTGTTTCCTTTGAACCATTATGCATGTAGTGTTTAGAATAAAAAAAAATCAGCTGGTAATTTAGGATTTTTCTGATTGTTTGTATACAATTTTCTTTTTAAAATACAAAGAGAAAAGGAAACAAAGGTTGTTTTCACAATGAGAACAAACTGAAATACAATAACTTCTGTGGGAAATTGAAATAGCAGCAGGGTTAAAAGCAAAAAATACATGCATCCTACAGACTCCTTTCTTGCCTCTGAGGCCTCTCACTCAAGCACTGACCAGGACCACTTCGGCTTTGTTTATGGCATCTAACAAGCTCAAAGCCTCTGGCTGTACGACTTCAGTATGTACTTTTTAAAGCATTTTTTGAAGCGCTGGGAAAATAGTATTAGGAATCAAATGGAGCATTTTCATGTTTGCTCAGCACTCCATCTTTATCATTAATATAGAAGTAMATGTATTTGTAGGCATGGATAGATGTGTGTGTATATATGCATATATRTTGAAATAACTTATTTAACTATAACAGAATTGCTAAGATCTGCCATTTATTTACATTGGAGAACTCCAGGCAATTTCAGAAGGACATGTGAGGTGATGCTGGCATATTCATGTTTTATAAAACTGATCAACAATATATCTATAATTTTTTTAAAACTATGTTTAACAGTTATTCATAGCATGATAGCTTAAATGAAATAGGTTATTTTCCATATTTAAAGGCTTTGGGGGAGTTTTTGAGAATTTGAGGAAGAGAATGTATTTTTAAGGTTTATTTTAGCCTCACTGGAGTTAATAATTTCTCATCAACCTCAACAGCTGCAGGACTGAAGTCCCAAAATTCAGATGGCTTACAGCTGTCATCTTGCCCTCTAGTGGTATTTCTTTAAAGCCACCACTGATGAAAAAAAACAGATAGACAACAGTATTTTAATTTTATGAAAGACATAAAWTGASTTGTGTTGCCRCTGGAGAATATAGCTATAAAAATGYCTGACTATTCTAATTTCCCCTAGCACAGCAGGCAAGATATAGACAAAAGCTCTGAACACTTCACATGAAAGTTTGAAATTGAAGGTTGGGCAACTCAGGTAGGCTGATTAATTTTGTTATTAAACAGTACCAATTTTTTTCAACTTCTTCTCCAGTAYTTCAATATCCTTCATCTCTGATAAGGATACTACCATTTTATTTCCTGTGCAGGGGAAATGTTGTCAGACCTGACACGTCACTAATATCACATAGTTTTGCAAAGACTGGGAGCAAAAGTTAAAAAACCATTTTGACTGCAGGAATTTCTACCCTTCGTTTTCTGCAAGTAACTTTGGATTGCTAATAGTTATCAGCACAGAGACAATGCTGAGATCAAAAACCTCCAGTAGAGTGGAGAAGACAGAGGTCTTCCCAGACTTGTGGGGGGAGGGTTGGCCTGGTGCTGTTAAAGAACTTCTAGTCAGCTCATCTGAAGCTGATCAGCAGAGTAAACRGATGCTTCATTGATCTAAGGTATTTCTTACACCACTTCTGCAATATATTATGTGCCTATTATCTTTTTGATGTCTATTTGCACTGTTCTGCAGGTTAAAACAAAACAGGCTGGGGGTAAAACCAAGATAAAGACAAGCTGTTCTTAGGCACAAAAGACACTASAAATGGAGGGTGAAATCCTGTAGCCACCTAGGAGTTAAATCTCTTTCTTAAGGTTTGTCACATATTTTTACCTGAKTCTACACTGGAGTAGCATGATCAGGCAGAGATTTGGAGAGCTGATCCAACTGACGCCCAACCCAGCACAAGAGTAGAKGATTTCTTTATAACTAAACCAGGTCTTCAATTCACCAGGTAAGTCATAGGATTGGTTYAAAAGAGGGAAGAGCTTCCCAGAAAATCTGGGAACAGCTTCCTCTGATGACTGAAAAATCTARCAGGTCTGTGAGAACTAAATTTGCAACAGTGTTTACTGGTCTAAGGTATTTTTGCTTTTATAGATTGAATTTAAGATCGTTAAACAGTCTGATCTCTACAGTGTACTAAGCATGCATGTGTAGCAATTCTCAAGGCTGGCAACTTAAATTCATTGAAACATTACTTCAAACATTTTTTTAAATTTTGTCTGGATCACAATGTAAATGCATTATTGTTGCAGGCAATTCCAGTGTATGCAGTTTATATGTATGTGGATGTACATCCATACCTCTTTTATGCATATGCTATACAGTAAACATATAGATATATGATCTCTCCCTATATATTTGAACAATTTCTCTTGGTGAAAGAAATTTCAGTTGTTAGAAAGTTCAGGTTTACCTTTTGTTTCCAAGTAATGGTAGGATAGTTAGAACATTTTAAAGACCTGCCCAAACACCAGTCCTGAAATGAAGATGGGACTAGTAGTATAAATGGAGAAAAATAGTCCCCAGCATAASCATTTGACCCCTGGCACTCTAGCCACTGACTTGATCACTTGATCAAAATTTCTTGCTCATACTCTGATATAACCTGTGAAGTACTAGTACCACTCACGCTAARAGACAGGAAACTATCATAGACTTATCAACAGATTCTGAATAAAAAATATTCTTGAACAAACAAATGCAGACACRATTTTACATTAACAAAGAGAGAAATGGAAGGAACTGAAGCACTATGTCTAACATGTGAAAGAAGCAAAAAGGAGATCTACAAAAGGCTGTGGTTATGCACAGCTGMCCTCGAGAGGCACCCTACTAATGGATGTATCTTCTCTGCAATGAGCTGAATTTCACTGAAAGCATTTAACATGCTTCCTTTGACCTGAACTGGTTCTATAGGACTACCTCACTTCCAGCATGATGCTGGCAGAGTCACTCTGGTCAGATGGACCTTGAAGTGTCACAGCGAGTTCTGACTAAAAGCCTACACAAAAYGGTATAATGGTTTTTCTTGGTCTTTGCTGTAGTACACAAAGGGCAGCAAACTTTATTGCCTAGCACCTAGCCTTTGGCTTGGTTTAAAGCTGGGAAGACACCACCAGTCAGGCTCTCATGTTCTGGCCTGAGAGGAGGAGATAGATCTAATCTTTGGTGAAGTGAAGCCTCTAGAGACCTTTGTTTCAGTTTTGAGTGCTGTGTTTCCATGAGCGGAGGTATCCATTATATAGCACACAAACACAAAACAAGTGATTACTATGTGCCAGATCTGTGCAGAGAGGGTGGGAAGTGTYCATCTGCATATGTTGTAAGAGTTCATTAAATACAGTAAACTGCCTACAAAATTCGCATAATGAAAAGACATTTCACTTTCCCCTCTCTGTTCGAGAGGGACAGAGARCATCAAATATATCGCAACAATCATTTTAATGGGTTCTGTTCACTACCTGTAACACTTCAGTAGGGCTAGGCTTTTGCCTTGTGCTCATCAGCTGCTCTCAATTCCTTAATTCCAGAAATCACAAAARAATACATTCCTAGAGTAGAAGATTTCATTCAAGATTTTATGCAGCAAATCTTCACCACTACATTTGCTCTATGTTAACTTATGCATTTGTAGAGTCATGTAAGGGAAAGTGAAAATTTCAGAACAGCAACTTCAAAATTGCTGTGAAAAAATATTATAATTCAATTGTCAAGAGGCAGGATTTCATTAATAGCATCATACAATAAAGCTTTGCCATCTAGTTAGGGTGATCCTAGGTTATCTTGTCATTTAACATTTGAACTATGTCAGGAAACTGTGATAAATATCCTGATTTATATTGAATTTAAGATAGYTAAAAAAATATAAATTCAACATTTATATTTTCACTAAGTTACTTCTTTGAAGACAAGTCCTTAAGTGATTTGCCTTCTCCTGCATGTATTTGCAGTATATAATTATTTTCATCCAGAAAGAACGCTATGGCTTTGTGTATCCAGACATCTTGGATTTCAGTGAAAATTACWCAGATTGAGAGGGATGTGTTATTGTAACTCACTCCTGTCTATATGCCCCAAAATATCAGTCACTGTGGGTGGTGGGGGAACCTCCACCAACATGCTGATTTGTTCTGTTACTACATGTTCTTTGAGATTATCAACAGCCTGAAAAAAATTAATCTGCCATATGTCTATACTCWGCCATTCTCCATTTGGTTGAATGGACAATTCCTATTTTATAGCRATCTGGATTTTACTCTCTTGAATCATGCTGAATGGAGAGACTTAGTACCCAAATAACTCAAATTGTCTAAAGCCAAGCAGGACAATTATGATCATCTATCTGACCTTCCGCACCACATAAAATTCTATGTAGTCATAGCTCAGTAAATTTGTGGTTGAGTCAGGCTATCTGATTTAGGAAGTTCTCTGCCCTTTTAGCCAGCTTCACAGAGCCTGAAAGTAAGGGGCAGAGCATCAAACATTCTTCTGAAGGGAATGGAATCAAGCAGAAGACATAGCTATTCAGTCCCACCCATAGAAAATTACACTTAGGAATGCTGAGATTAATCAGTTTTTGCAGTAGTGCATCAGGTTTGAAATATATCCTTAGCTACTCTGCAATGCTGCTGAAGAATTTCAGGTTCTCTGTGTATCCTCTTCTTTTCTCTCTCCTGCAGTCACAGGAAGACAACATTTTCTATACAGTAAAGGAAATGATGAGTACAAGAAAAGTTTGGCATCTCAACTGAGGGCAATCAGATCAGCTGCRTGCAGGATTACTTCTGGTCTCTTCATTAATTTGTTGGGGAGCAGACTCCCTATAGTCACTGTGAATACTTTTTCTAGTCTAACATATTATACCAAAGCACAATGCAAATGTGGTTTATTATCTAAAGTTACAGGATACATCACATTAACTTTTACTTCCTACCAGGTAAGAAAAGCTATAGACAAGTAAGATTTGAACAGATCTTAAACACCACCACAGTGGGAAGTCCAGGTTCTGGCACTATTTCTCAGGGTTTTGTCCCATTCTTTGATCACATGAGATGGGAATCTCCTTTTTCATTGCTTTTTCCTCTCTTTTCTTGCACTACATCCATCACTTCATGCTATGCAGAATTAGTTTCTTCTGTCAAATCAGGATATTTATCACAGTCTGCCACAGACAACTGCTGTGATTTTGCAATCCCTGCTCGTCTCTATGGTGCTCAGACCCACCTCATTTCAGTAAATATTATCACTAGTCTATTATTTCCAAGGCAAGAAGTATTCTTTTTTATTACATAAGCTTCTCTTTGGTTCCACGTTCATGAACTTCCTTAGATTTCAATATTTCCTGAATGACAATGCCCGTCCTTGGCCCTATAAACTGCTTTTGTGACTCATGATGTGCTGCAAAGCCTTTCACAAACCTCCAAAAWGAACAACAGACATGTGAGCCACAGGCTGCACCTTGGTATGGGCCATGGCCTATGTGAAYGGGTGTGTGCTATTTCATAGTGCAAGGCTTACCTTCAATCTTCTTTCTGYTCACCATACAAGAGGGAGCCAACTAGAAGAGAAAAGCAGCTACATCAGCCCCACCAGCCAGGTTTCCTTATGGCTGCTGGGGAGAGCCAGGGGCAGGGAAAGAGAAATGCTGTTTTCCTATGTGATGCCAACATGCACTCAAAGCATAGAAGCAAGGCTCCACTGGAGAGGGGCAATGGCACCTGGAGGACAGAGAGCTTGTGGGAGGAAGATTGTGGATGCAAGGAGTTAGTCAGGGAGTAATATGAATAAGCAAGAAAAAGCCAGGCATGGGACTGTGGAGGTGAAAAGTAGGACGTTTCATATGTGGCTTGATTGGAAGGGAAGTCATTTCTGAGGGGCAGAGGGACAGGAAGCACTATGGCAGAGGGRTGGAAGACTGAGAATGAAAATCTGGTGCAGGCCAAAGCATATGTCYATCTAAACTATGACAGCAAGAAAACTTAGAAACTGCTAATTTAGCGAAATGACCAAAGAGTAAGACTGACCTCTAATCTTAGTTTTAATGTTGATTCAATGTATTGCCTTGGGCAAGGAAATTGTTAAATTGGATTAATTATGTCTATCTACCTATTTCAAAGGGCTGCTGCAAGATTAATTAGTCATTGTTTGCAGATTTCTTTGAAGATGAAAAGGTATAATTAAATTATATCATCAGCCGTAAGGTTATGTGACTTTAATGTTTTCCAAAAATGCATACATTAATACCATAACATCTATTTCCATTTTATTCATCGGTATATTTGTAATCCCAGATAAAGAATTAACAGTGCCTGTAAAACATCACTAYTCAGTGGTTACACAAATGAAAGCCATTTAAGAAATAAAGCTACATTAAAATTATGAAGTTTAAAGYGATAAAACTTGGGCTTATGTATCAAGCTTCCTGTTGATGTTCAGAGTCAGAGAATTTGCTGGTTTAAACTACTGTTTCATCTATAGAAAACAAATTTCTGGTTGCTTTCCAACAGTCGGGAATTGTAGTTGATGCTCCTCACAACAGCACTGAAACTCCACTGAAGAGAAAGGAATTACAGATGTATGTGTGATAAGGATTACAGTCTAGCTCTGGAGTTGTGCCTTGTGGGGTGACATGACAGCCAATGTGCACAMGTCACTGTCTTCTCCAGGACAAGCTTGGGCCAGAACACATGGGAAGGGTGATGGGTCTTCCCCATCTGCCAATTCAAATGAACTGAAAGACAGTGATACTCGGTCTGGCACACAGCTTCAGAAAGCACCTACTGTCAAAGACGTACTAAGTCAAAAGACGCTACACAATTTTATGTTATCATCTCAGGGCAGATGGGCTAATATCKCTGACAGAATCACATCTTTGACATTCAGTGGGGTTCTTCTGTTCTGCATACTTATTCAATGAGTGTAACAGAGGTTCCTGTGTGTTTTTTCACCATGATATCACACTGAGTCAATTTATACCTAYGGCAGTCACAGTTTCTGCTGATATTTGAATTTTTCAACATAAATTACTGTGAAACTATTATGGAGAGCTGTTGTGGGAAGTTTCTAGGCTACACTTGTTATCAAAGACTTTTTACCTTTTATTTTTTTTTTAATGGAACACTAGTAAATGTTTCTGAAAAGGACACAACAGCTTCTCTTCAGTTTTCTTCATTGTAGGTGTTGCTTAGCATTCATATAACTACARTGACAAACCAAGTTTTGTTCTGAATTGGCTGTTTTCCAAACAGCTTTTGTGCACTGCTTTATTGAACCTGGYGGGGAGGGAGGAGTAAGAGGGCATATTAAGATTCCTTCAGGGTCCAATCATMCCACCTAACTTTTCACAGCTCCTGATATCCATACCACACCCTGGCAGGACTCATCTGCTGGTAGGCAATTGTGCCTAGGGCACTATATTTCTCACTTAAAATTGCCAAATAGAAACAGAAGTTAGCAAAATGGCTGAACAGAAATAAAAGATTACAATGTTTGTATTTACCTATCTTYAGATCACGTGCAGTGGGCTTCCTTTACTCCATTATGTCAAACCAATGCCTTGACCTTATGCAATTCCATCATATCCCATGGAAGCAAATCTAAAAAAGATCTCAGCCAGACAGCAAGTACTTTCTCCCTGCTTTAGCATCTGTTTGGATTAATTCTCACCTACAGCCTCTTTTGTTTTGTCCTTCTAACCTTCACCTAGACTCTTGCTCTCCATCAGGAGACTTATTGATTCTTAATTTATTCAGGAAAAAACATCAATACTCAYTCCCCTCAAATCCTCATTGCTTTCACCTCATCAAACACATCTTCAGAATACAATCATATAATGCTTGTATTTCAAGATTTTCAGAAAGAAAGCCTTGAGATGTGTTCTAAAAATCACTGCCAGGCAAATTCTTTGAAAGGAGTTTTCTTAACCAACGGCAATGTACTGTTTTACCATATCAAATGCATCTTGGATAWTAACAATATGATGAAGTTTTAGAAAAAGATCTCTACTATTTATGAAAGTTGCTATTCAAGTGACATTGTTCATTTAATCTACATAATCATAGCTCCTATAGTGAAAATGGGAAGTAATATTATACAACATCTGAAAAAGAAATAGAATATATAGACTCTATACATGAAGAAATAGACTATATACATGTAAGAACTTGGCAATTTAATAGCATACTTGCATTTCTAACACAGTGATAAGGCTTCCTAGGTATGGACTAGAAATTAGATTCAAATCATCATGGGTTTGTACATGAACCTAATGAACACTGRGTATATTCTTTGAGAAATAATTACAACATCTTCTTGCCAAAAAATAGCAACACTTTTTAAAAGTATTTCCTCTTTAAAACAGTCCCTTTTCCATGTGCAGAACAGATCATCTCCTGTTTAAATACCACAGTCGTGACTACAAAATACCGGAGTCAGCCAGTACTAAAAACACTTACATGCTGTATATGTTCATAATAAAGAACAAAAATGTGACAGCACTTGCAAAAACAGATTGTGCACATTAGCTTCAGTGCAACAGAGACTTGCACAATGACAGTYTTATCTTGATACTGTGATTTAATTTGCAGTGACCTTTTTTGCCTAACAGCCGTACCTGCCCCATCACTTAATTGACCTAACAGAGATATATAAACACCCTAGTATGTCATGCCAGTATCACCAGGAATGGCAATGAATAYTATTTGAATTCTAATGATTTCTTTCAGGCGCATGTAATAATATTTTTGTTTGTTTGCTTAATTATAAAAAGTCAGACAAGGAGGTGAGGCAGATGATAACAGTTACTAACATCACATATGCCATCCATATTCCACTCTGGAACATCTCATTCTGAGGCTGAAAGAGAATTAAGGTGATTAGGAAAGTATTGAAGTCTCTGAAAAGGAGATGAGAAGGGGCAAGATGGGGAATGATCTTACATATTCTGTATGAAATTGCATGCTGAGGGGRAAGCGGGGGAACCTTCCCCAAATACCAAAATTAACTATTGTTGCAAAATAAACTATTAGAAATTGCCTAGAATATTATTCAGAAATCTGATTTTTTTTCTACTGGTGGGACACAGTAATCCTTGGCAAATTACTTTTCTTTGCATTCAGTCTGTAAAATATAATAGAATAAAACATAATAGACTATTTTCAAGTGGAAGGGAGTTATAATGATCATGTAGTCGGTCCGACCACTTCTGGGCTGGCCAAAAGTTAAAGCACGTTATTAAGGGCTTCAGAATGGAGGCATTAATACCTCCTTCCCTCTGCACTTTCTCTAGGCTATTCACTATGCAAAGTACTTGTAGTCAAAACTTTTTGTCTGTCTTCACGGGCATGTATAGGGGGTTTAGCATAAAGATGTCCTAATATTGACGGATGCCTTCTGATGTCATTGTAATACCCATATTTAAAAATTACCTAATTTCCATTTACAGTTCCACCACTGAATTCAAAACAAATTCTGTATTTTGGTGAATATCTATGCAATTCAACTTACAGATTTAGTAAATAATATTTACCAACCATTCTGAGACATGGTAATGCTCAACTAAATGGAAAGAATAATTTTAGTCGCTACAATAAATGAAGCATTTGACTCTCCAGAACATTAATAGCAGCACCATTCCCAGCAGAAGTTGAGTAAAATAGAAAAAAAAAAAAAAGGCATTATATTTGGAAATTTGATGCCTTCTGGATGGTTTCAATATTCAGTGACATACATAGTTTTGTCAATGACTATAAAGGGAGTGCTTATGAATGATACTTCACTCATTCACCTTGCTATTCAATTAGATGTGGCTGATATGTTAAGTGTTTTTCAGTAAGAGCATAAGACACCAGCAGGGATGGCTTTCAACAGCATTAATCAATAATGCAATAGCACAGTGGATCATAATGAAAAGGCAGAAGTTACTAGAGGTTAGCATTGTGCTCTCTGAGGCACTGCTCTTCTCTCATGTGAGATACTGAGCAGTGATAGCAACCCTTCTGCACCAGAGCCAGGTGAGCATGACTGCAAAAGGACACTTAACAAGGCCTTTTATCATTGCCCCTCTCAGCTACTACAGCACTATAGAGCTGCAAAAATAACTTGTACTTTCAGGCATTAGATGCAAAAATTCAAATACCCATAAATTTCAGGGTATGAGTTATCTGTGCCATTACTCACTCCAGAGCCACAACTAGGCCTTGGACATGTGATCATGTTAATCTAGGAACAAATATTTTTCTTCAATTAAAAGGGGAAAATACCCTAAGCCCAGTGCAACTTGCTACGAAACTTACCTGCTTCAAACAAAAAGCTTTACCCATGACAATATTCCTTCAAACAAGAAGTTAAAACAACAACAAAACTCCATCTCATCATGATCCAAAGCCCCGGCATTTTTTGTTTGTTTGTTTGTTTACAAAGGTGTTCCCCAATTTAGACCAACTGTACAAAATGTACAAAGCCAACAGAAAGGTTTTCTTCTGCTGTCACTTGTCCTTATACCTATTAATCCCAGTAATCACTATTCCTCCTTCCCCTCCAGATACTCCTGTGGTGGCAGCAGCAGATTCCCCGGTGCAGCATATAGTTATCTTCTTCACACCAAATGCCTCAAAGCTGAGCCTGGCAATGGTGTTAATGGCCTACCTGAGCAGGCCATGAGTTGGAACAAGCAGGGTCCTCAGTAAAGCTCTAAATACCTCACTAAAGCTGTTTTTTCTCCCCACAGGTAAACCAATCTCAGTATCTGAGTAGTAACAGCTAAAAAGATTCATCACTAGAAGGCATCTCAAGTGCCAGCAGAAACATGAACCAGATAYGAAGAGAGTGTCTGAAAGTACAAGCATGTACTCTGGCAGTAAACAAGGATRCCAACTGCAATTATCAAGGAGATCCTGGGAGTAATAAGAGAAAACACCCAGTTGAAGCAGTAGCTTGCAAAATCCTAAGCTAGAAATAATGACAAAACAGACAGCATGCTTCAAGGTTCTGAAGAAAGAATAGCATCTGCTGTGCTTGTGTGCCACCTCTCTTCATTCTATTTGAGCAATTCTGTTTCTTGTGCTTCAAGTTTTGCTTTTCACAGAATAGCCTACTGATAAGAAAAATGGCCACCTCCTGCCCTTTAGTCTTATGCCTTTTACCAGAAAAAAACAGTGCCTGTTAAAGGAAAGCAGGTAGTCCTGTTTATCTTCCTCTCTTGTTGATAATTTTTCATTGACGTTTCCAACAATATTCCAACACCTCTTCTAGGGAGGACCAAATCTGAAGTAGTCTTTCTCCACTTCCATTAATGGTTTAAAGGTCCTGATGTCACGACACTGCTCTGTRGTACAATGAATGATCTAGTTAAAAAAATAATGATGCTATATAAGTTACAAAGCAGAATTATATTGATTTTTTTTAGTGCAATCTACATTATATCTGGCAGCAGGCAGCATGTAAGTCACCTCTGAACAGAGCCCTTTGACCATGTGCTGTTCCTTTTACATGGTGATTATGTGCCACAGAGCAAATGAAACAAGAATTGGAATGGGGTCAAATGGGCATCTCTGCAGAGTATTAAGATAAAGGACTTCATAATTAAAACTGGAAGATCCAGTCATCTTAAAGCAGACTAAAGATTAGGATCAGTGCTTTTACAGGAAGATGAATTATACTTTGAGACGTAGGGAATCTATCAGAAGGAAAAGCCTGCTTCATGAAAGCAATTTAGCAAATGCAATTTCAGCAATGACTGTAAAAATGTTTCTATGACATACTAGTAATTGTCAGTTACTTGAAACTTATTATTTATTCTATGTTCAACAGAATTGTCTTCATGCTCTGCTTAGAGCAAATGAAACTAAGAAGCCATTTGCACTGTTATTTTTTAGTTGTAGGTACATGACCCATTAGCAGTGGCATTTTTCCTACCAAGAATTTGTAACATCCCCTTAAGTTATTAGCTAAGAGAATAATGGTACTGAACTTCTACAGCTGTTATCAGTTTATTCTACAAAAAAAAGGAGGAAAATGGAGAAGAGTTTGTTTTCCTGCCAACAGAAACATGCAAATTTTTTTATGCTAGCACATTAAGTAGGGATATTGCCACTAAGATTGCTATGGTATTTTGTATATTTTAGCAAAAATTTCTGGGGAAAATACACACTTGCTCATACAAAGGAGCACTTTGAGTAAAATTATTCTTTTAATGTTTTGCATAGAAGCAGTTGCTATCATAACAAAATTTACATCAGGWGTTTGTTAATGAGTTTCTGAAGATAAATAAAAAGCACTTTGAGACCTCATGCTACTGATTTGTCTGTAATGCATTGTAACATATTCAGAGTACCAACCCTTTTCAAACTGTTAACTTTCTGTGGTATTTTTCAGTTGTTTCATTGCAACCCCTGTCATTTGATACAATAATACACTTGAAACACATGCCAGCTTAGACTACAACTAGTCATGCATGAGGTGATTGAGATCTTGCTACTTTTCTCCAGCTACCAGAAAAAAACCTGTGTTCTTGCATTGCTGATAATGAGCCTCAGTCTCTAAAGATTCAAAAGAACAAAACAGAGGAGAAGGGATGTTTCTGTTTTTCCTGAACACATAACCAACCATGTTTAGTCAGTCTGGGTGCGTAAAAACCAAAGACAAGCTAAAGGGCTAAGCTCTTTCTGTGAAGTGACATTCTGGGGATGTAGGTGAAAATCAGAGAGATTTAAAACTTTGCATCCAAGAAAGTATTAGAAAGGCTCTCGGATTAAGTAAATTAAATGTGTGGGATTTGAGGATGCTTAGTTTTCTTCTGGTGTACATCCTGCCTTATTCTTCTTCTTCAGTATGTTCCACTCCATTTAATTCCTACCTCAGGGAGTATTTTTTTTTATTTTTATTTTGAGCAGCTACCAAGGGATGCAATTCTTGTTGAGCAGGCTGACAGATGTTACCGGTTTGGGGRGTTTGTTACGAGAAATTCTTTAAAGCTCCTGTTCCAACAGCCAGGTGATTATACTAGATTTTCAGCTTCCAAGAAGCCGAAGGAATAGGTCTTGTACCTTTCTCCATCTAATCTGATAGGGACACGACTTGACATGCCATGGCACAGCAGCAGYGGTCAGGGCCCTCTACTCACAAGAACATCACAAAGCCATTTCACCCTTCTKTGTGGCTGGCTTTATAAAACCTGGCTATTTCTGACTAACTGTGGAAAGTAAAGCGACCAGAAACTAGTGTGGTTTAGGAGATGTAAAACTGATAAGTAATTTACAGTTGACTGGCAACAAAGCATTCRCTCAGCCATTTCACCAGCCTTAGGCTAGGTAAGTATTTTGCACACAACTTGCTTGCACATACACCTTACAACTACCATTGCAAGGTTTCCTTCCTGTCCTGGAAGACTTTAAGGAAACAGGAAAGTGTGCAGACACTACAAAGCATTAGTTGGTTGCATATTCTGCAGAAAGCCTAACAGAGCAATCACTTGCCATAGCAACGTTAATGTATGGAGAAACAATTGCACAAATAAACTCATTTTAATTACAGGAGTAAATGTAATTAGCAAGTAAGCTATATCTAAACAATGTAAGATAGCCTGAGAAAAGGAAAGCTTTTTTAAAAGGGTCTTTCGTTCCTTCAGCTGAAAGCTTAAATGGACATTATTGTAATTTCGCATGTCCCCAAAGGCAGCTCTGCAGCCATTGAAAGGAAGGAACCAGCAAAGGGTTGCTAGCTACAGTTTTCTGATCCCAAATGTTGCCAATGTTATATGGTCACCAGGAATAAAATGTGTCTGGTCTAATGCAAGTGTGAACCTGTGAAATGTCCGTGTCTGAGTTAATCACACCAGGYTCACTTTGTAAGCATTGGAGCAACACAACTATCTTTAGTGCGAAACGCATCTCATTCCTTGTAGGATTCTCTTCCTATGTGGAGGATGCCAAGGTGAGTTACTCACTCTCTAGCCGGCGATTGCGGACCCGCTGCCTCCCGTCCCTCAGAGCGCCCGCTGTGGGCAGMGCCCTCAGGCCAGCGCAGGGCGCCCCCTGCTGGGCACGCGGCACCACAGCTCCAGCCCTTCCCCGGGAACCCGTGCGCTCTCCGCACGGGGCGCAGTGTCCACAAAATTATGCAAATTGTGCCCCCAGGATGTAAAGTATGCTGCCAAACCTTGCTTTTGAGGGGGAGAGGCAGGCAATGTTGTTTGTTTTTTTTTTTTCCTCAAAAGATACGGTGATTAAATTGGAGTTCTCCATTCCCGGGRGAGGAGGGGGACATGGGGTTGTTTTGTAAGAGGAGAGTAAGAGCAGTRGTGGCTTCAAACAGAAGAACCTCATTTAGGACTGTGAGAAGAAGGGCAGAGCTGCTTGCCTCGGGAAGAGCCTAAAAGTAGACAAAGCCAGGAATTCTCTTTTCAGAGWTCCTTTATACTGAGGGTGCTGACTGTTATTAAGCACCTGGTTTCGCAAAGCCTGGGCACCAGACTTCAGGAGCCCAGCTCACTCTTTGGGTGTCTTACAAAATAAGAATTTTTTAAAAAGCCSTTCTCTGGTTTTCAGGGACATTGTTAATATAAACACAGATCAGAGATTCTCAGGATAAGGTACTGTGGCAATGTCCTGAAAGTATTTTAAGATTTCATCCTACCTTCTTGYATCCCAATGTTCTCATGCTCTTGGCCTTTGAGAATGTCTCTTTACACAAAGAAGGAAGAGTATGTAAAGGAAAATGTCAACCTCCCCCAACCCCCCTTTAGCCTCTTATATGAAATATACAATAATTATTGCAGTCCTGGTGCAACCAGCAGTGGCAGTAGTTAAGCTTCTTATAATAAAAGCTTAAGAGGATGAGCATTGAGTAATACCCAATGCCAAATGTATTTTGTTTTCTGACATCTTYTGTCATGTTTCTGGTAAAGGCTGAGCCACTAGACAAATTCTTCAGAGGCTATTTTGGTGTAGATACCTTCAGAGATGTCAAAAAACACCTATTCTTTTCCTTTTTCTGGCTAATCTGCCTTAAAAAACTTAATTTTGCTTTCCCTGTGGTTATGATGGCTATAATGTGAAAAAAAAACCAAAAAAAAAAACCCCAAACCAAAAACCAAACCACCAGTTGGCATGCTAAGAGAACAAACAATAACATTCTGCTTTCTAGAAACTGTATTCCCTGCAGGAATTAAACCATGGGCTGGACACCAAGTCCCAGTTTGGACCTCCTGCCAATTTGTCCCTTTTATTGAAATAAAAGGAAGTTGRACTACTACTGACAGGGACAATCTAAACTCTTAAGTGGGATCTATATAATAAAATTTTAAAAAACCACAAAATATTTTTCCAGTTGAAAGGCAGACACATGGAAGTCAGGGAATGCAGAACTGAGATGTTTTAAGCAGCATCAGTTTGGCCTAATTTGTGTCTGAATCTTGCTGTGTGATCAGAGACGTCTTTTTATAGCATCCTATCAGTTAAAGAGAACAAAGGCTGGTATTTAATCTGTGTCAAGTAATTCAGTGTTTCTTCTACAGAACTTTGAATTTTAATTTTGTCTTAAACACCTGATTATACTTTACAGCTATTAAAAAATGCACTCAGTGTTTTAATGACTATTTCTGAAATTCACTGGTGAAAGCCTGCAAATCAAGTTAACAAAACAAAACAAGCTTAAAATTAATTTCCCCCATTTTAAAAAGTATGATTTGTGAGCGTTTTTTTAGGAATATCTATTCAGTGATTCAGCAAATCTAATCTCCTGATTCTAYAGAGAGCTAATGCTATTTTAGACCATTATATAAAGCCCATCAAAATCACTATCTTTAGCGACAGATTGAAAAACTTGAGAGATCATGTTTTCTCAGTCTCATCCAAAAACTGACAATAATGGGAATTTTGGTATTATAAGTTCCAATGGTATTTAAAATGGCATTTTAAGTTCCAATCTAATATTCTGTCCAAGGTCAAGAACTCATATTAAATATATTTTTTTAAATCCAGAATCTATGTAACATTTCACAATATGCTGGACTGGAAATGGCCTGCTGTTTAATACTTTGCAAGAGTATTTCCTGCACAGTGTTACATATAAAAGGTTGGCATTCAGTGCAATAAGTAGGCAGTACTGTCAAAAAAGCAGGTGGAAGAAAATATATTTTAATGTGACTCCATGAAGACTTCTTGAGCAGCAGTGCTGAAACAACAGCATTCATCTCATACTTTGAAAAGCCTGGTAGATTGTTGTAGAAGAAGTTGTACCTGTGTAGAAGAAGATTGTTGTTGAAGAAGTTGTACCTGTGTGAGACTTCAGATCTCTGTAACAGAGTGCTCAATTATTAAATGCCCTCAGAGCGGCACCATCATGGCTTTGACTGTATTGCAATGCACAGGATGTCTGTATGTATAGCATATTGCAGTATGTTTCCCAAAATGTGTTGCATACTAACCATGATTACATTATCTTTCACAGGCAAAGACAGCGACAGTATCAGTTCTATACCGTAACTTTGGCTCTATTACTGAATGTGAGCTTAGCTTCCCTGAGATATTTCTTCTTGTGTGAAGTASCAGTTCTGCTTCCTACAGTCCTGTAAACTGACAGTCTGAGACTGCCCTGAACCAGGTGTAGGATCTTGTACTTGGTTTTGTTGAATTTAGTGAGATTCACACGGGACCATCTCTCAAGCCTATCCAGATCCCTCTGGATGGCATCCTTTCCCTCCAGCGTGTCGATGGCACCACACAGCTCACTGTCGTCAGCAGCTTTGATGAGAGTTAACTAAGTCTCACTGTCCATGTCGCTGACAAAGAGGAACAATGTTGGCCCCAGTACCATCTCCTGGTGGGACATCACTCCGTCAATGGTCTCCAKGTGGATAACGACCCGTTGACCTTAACTCTTAAACGCTACCCCCAGGCATCAAGGCCCTGAAGATCAACCCTGGAGCCAGGCACGGAGAGAACCATCCCGCCCCCYGCCACAACAGCGATCCCCRGCAAGGCCCTGAAGATCAACCCTGGAGCCAGGCACGGAGAGAACCATCCCGCCCCCCGCCACAACAGCGATCCCCGGCAAGGCCCTGAAGATCAACCCTGGAGCCAGGCACGGAGAGAACCATCCCGCCCCCCGCCACAACAGCGATCCCCGGCCAGGCCCGTCCCTGCGGGCGGTGCCATGTGCGGCGGAGGGGCCGCCACAGCCCCCCCGCGCGGTTACCGCCCATCGCTCCTTGGTACGGCCCTCTCGCCGCCCCTCGCCGCTTCCCGCTCCCCGCGCGCGCGGCCCGGCCYCGCCGCTGCGCTCTGCGCCTGCGCGCCGGTCCGCACGTCAGCGGCGCGCGCCGGACGTGGCGGCGCCTCGCGGGAGACTCGGCCGCCATGACCTCCGCGCTGGAGAACTACATCAACCGTATCCTCCGCCGCATGGGGCACGGGGGGCGCCGGGCACCGGGACCCCTCTCCGAGTGGGGCCCTGAGCGGGGCCTGGTCGCGGCAGCTCGATTCTGGTGCTTGGGCGTGTCCCCGTTGGTGGTGGCCGTTTCTCCGTACAGGGGATTGGCAGGCCGGAGGCTCCCCGGAGAGTAGGGGCCCCTATAGCACCCAATGCTGCCGAGCTGGGCCTTTCCCGATCCGTGATGAGGAGCGACATTCGCGGTGGGGCTGCCCCGTTAAAGGGCTGGTAACATGCGCTTAGTTGCCACCCTTGCATCACTTGCTGAAAACGCGTGAGCTGAAGTTCTTGGAACGCTTTTCATGCTAGTTTTTTTGTGTTCATTGTAACCCTTGGACATTTTCAGTTTAATTCACGAATAGTAAGATAGTAACCCTGAAGTAGTCAAGATGATGGATATATGATCATCGAATTGGGATAATCAGATGTTGAGAGAGAAGGGATGCGGAATCGTAGCCTCGAGATAACCTCTGCGGAAAGGTTTTTTAAGGACTTAAAACTGTTGTTTAAATTTTGAGTACAGTTAATAATGGGAAGAGAGGTGAGCTATTCTGCTTTTARTGCTGTTCATGTTTGTGTATGACTGTCCATAGCTGGGTAAAGTGAAGCTTTAAAGGAGATTTTCATGAAAAGTACTATATTGTTAAATGTTATTATCAACATTATCAATTGTGCTGCTTTAAAACAAACTGCTGATAGGCTTTTTGGGCTCTTAGCTCCTAAAACCTGTATTACACATGAATGTTTCAGAAAATGTTAATGGCTCTATTTCAGATATGGCTAAATGTTTCCTTAATGAAATACCAGGTACTGTTGCAGTAATTACTTCTGATGGAAGAATGATTGTGGTAAGACTTACATTTTTTAAGAATTTATTTTCCCTCATAAAGAGTTTCCATCGTGACAATAAAAAGGCTCTGTTAGTATAGTCTCAYATATTCATACCTTTAAATTATGGAGTATAGAATAATCACCATAAAGCTTGAAAAAAKAATTTTATAAACACTGGTTCTTGTATGTCAGCTTTGTTGTTAAATATCTGTGTRCAGATGCTCTGACCTTTTTGTCAACTGGCTTTTTCTGTGGGAATGCACAAAAAAAGGCATTCCTTTTCAATAATTCAGTTTCCATCTAAAATGTCCTTTGTTCTGTAAGCTCTTCAGTCTTCATGCTGAAACCATTTCTTCCCTGTGGTCAAAGAAAAGATGGAGAGTTGCCATGGGCTTCTGTTTATACCTGAAAACCTGAGGATAGGCCAACGTATATATTAGCTGTATAATATTTTAGTTTTTTTTGTTTCTGTGTTTTGGGTTTTATTTTTTGCTTCACTTTACCCCCCCTCTTTTATTCTTTTGTGTTTTGAGTGTAACTTCATAGTATGACTGTTGCATGAGGATTGTGTCTTTCTGTCTGTACTTAGCTTTGTGCAGCCTTTGGAAAGACAAAACAGAAAAATGCTTTGGCTTCAACAAATCTGCTTGGCTGAAGTCAGTCATAAAGATTTGAATGGAGTTGGTCAATATGATTCATTGTTAGATAATGTAAATGCCTATTACCTCTGTTTGAATGGCTGTTTGATGTGAGTTTGAATTTCTTAATCATTTAGTGATGGTAAATTTATGTTACCATTTTTCCAAAYACGTATTGAAGTAACACAAAAATCCTGTATTTTTTAAATTTATTTTTAACTTGTGTTTACTATTTTTTTTAAACTCTTTCAAAGACATACCACTTAAAATTGCTTGTTCGGAATGGTGTCAATATTGTTGACCACAAGAATCCAGCTTTTCTGTTGTTTTATTTAATTATTTATTATTAATTTCTGGAAACTTCCATACAAAAAAAAACAAAAAAAACAAAACAGTGTAGAAACAGAAAAATTAGTTGTCTAGAGGAACATGATGGATAAAATTGAAATTTACTTATTTTAATGCTAAAGCTTATTGTATCTTTTAGCAYGAACATACAGTAATACATGTGTACTTCACTTAAATTGATTATTGCTTTATTCCTTGTGCTTAAACCAAAGAATGAAACCTAAATAGAACATCTGTTCTCTAGTACCTTAGTTTTGCCACTGTGTTTAAGATATCCTTGAGTGCAAAGATGAAAAATTTTAAGGGTAATTGGAGCATGGTTTTTTGGTGTGTTTTTTTCAGGGAACGCTCAAAGGTTTTGATCAGACTATAAACTTAATTTTGGATGAAAGCCATGAACGAGTGTTCAGTTCTTCACAAGGAGTTGAGCAAGTGGTGCTGGGATTATACATTGTAAGAGGTGATAACGTGTAAGTATAGCATGTTCTTGTTTAGATCTTTTCATACAAACTTGCGGTGTGTATATACACGTGTATTTGTGTGTGTGTGCATGTATGTAATCTGTATTGATATAGATAGCCCCAAACAGCTTTCATCTTTGTTTCTGTGGGTAGCACTGGAAGTATTGTCACAGCTGAGTTACCATCTCTGAAGATATGTAGAAGTGGCACTTAGGGATATGGTTTAGTGGTGGACTTGGTAGTGTTAGGTTAATGGTTGGACTTGATCTTGCACGTCTTTTCAAACCTAAATTACTGTGATTCTGTATTAAATAGCAAACATTGACACTTCTTTTACAGAAGTGATTGCATTAAAATGATGAGATTGAAGATGGTAATAGGGGTGGAGCACCCCTCCTCTCAGGACAGGCTCAGAGATGACAAAGGAAAAGATAGAATAATGACTGAAAAAGGAGAATGTACCAAGACTGTTTCTTCCATTTTTTTGCACACAAGTTCTACGTACTTCCAGACATTCCTGTGTGCATCAGTAGAAGCTTTCATGGAATATGTAGCATCAGTCAAAAGAACTCTGTATAGTCAACAGCGAGTAAGGGTGATTAGAAAATAAAAYACAGCTTCTATTCTAGAACTGTGTRATTTGATTTCAAAAAATAGTAACYTGATTTTCTTTTTTTTATTGCAGTGCTGTAATTGGTGAAATTGATGAAGAGACAGATTCAGCTCTTGACTTGGGGAATATTCGAGCAGAACCTTTAAACTCAGTTGTGCATTGAAGAGATGAAAATGCACAGGGACTTTGTAAATCTTCGGTTGTACAGACCTATTTAGCAACRTGGACAGTTTTTACAGATTGTGTTTAATTAGTTTAGTCACCATTTTTTTATTATGAATATATTGTAGTTTCGCATGTAAATTAAAGTTTCTACATTTTGCTAAASATACTTTCATTGAATTTCTTTTGGGATTTCATGCTGCATAATTTTACTGGGAAATGCAATCAGTATCAGTCCCTGATACTGTGTATATATACCTTGTTCTTAAAATAAGATCTTATTCCTAAAGGTAAACCAAGGTCTTTCCTATTAACCCAGGATTATTTGAAAGTAGATGTGTAATAGTCGGTTTAACCATCTCTAAATGTAGTTCTGGTTGTAAGTAAAAAATGGTAATTGGGTTTTTTTGTGTATGTTTGTAGTGTAGAAAGGAGGAAGGTTTCACAGTCAAATTAATGACTTTMGCATATAATACTTTTTTTGTTGTTTATCAGACCTTGTTACTCAGTCCCCAAGACTATACTGGAGGTGCAGGAGTTTGTGATGCCTTAATCCTTGCAGACAAATTGGAGAAACAGRATTTTGAGCAGGAACACAAAAAAAACAAGTGCACACATTTATTTAAAACCCACCAAGTTCCAGACCAACTCATTCTCTATGTTCACCTTTCAGCAGCTGTTGTGTTGCTCAAAATTTGGGCAAGATCTACAGAAAGAGAATTGTGTGTTTACTAATGTGTAACCGTTGTCTGAGAATGTAGCTTAGAAGACACAGATGTACTTTAGGTAAATTAATTTTGAACAAAATTTACCTTAATATTGAATATAAGGATTCCATGTAACAGTGATCATACCTGTAGACCTGTTACACATCAGGAACAGCCAAGCTGAGGGAGATAAGCTCTGCAGTGTCGTGTTTTAGGCCACATCCTATTCACTACCCAGTAAAAATGCTGGCACGGGGCAAGAGGAAGTCTATTCTTGAGCAAAGCTGTTTTATTCTCCAGTGTCCCACAGGTCCAGTGTTTTTCCCCTGTATATAAATATGCTGTCAGAAATAATAAGGAATTTTAATGTGTATATTTGGGGGTTTTACACTGATACTATTAAGTGGGATTTGATACTTTTCATTGCAAGCTCACTGTTTAGAAACCAAATACACTGAACTGAAAATATTTGTTCTCCATAAAATGTGTCTCTCAATTGTTGAGCTTTCAGCTTGTTTTCTGAGATTGTTCTTGGTGGAGCACRTGAAGCCCAGCAAACCTTTTTTTGTCTTTATCCATCTTGTGATCTAGTAATGTGTTGTTTTCTGTCCACATTTCCCTAGGGAATTGCTGAGCAGACATTGAATCAGTCAAGTCAGTGTTTTTCTGTGATTACCAATACTCAGTACTAAGTCTGGCTATAATACATTATGTCAAAAGAACCAATCAGTTTAATTAAACAGTCAAAAAAAAGCCTTTTTGCTACTGAAATGCTGATAGTGGCACAAAAGAAAAGAAAGTATAGGATCTGAACTGTATTGATAAAAGCTGATTATGAAATTAGGTATTTTAAAGCTCTGCAAAAAATGCAGAGGTGAAGAGTGGAGTCAGGATRACCTGATTTATAATGCACAACTCAGTGCTGGATGTATTAGGAGAATTGTAGTTGAAATTCAKGGATTGAATACTTGTAGAAGCACTGTAAAAACAGTACAAATGTGTTGTTTTACAGCTGAGAAATCATGTTTGAAGATTAGTCCTGGAATGCTAATGCATATGGAGACTATCTACCTCAAGCACATCATTTACAATGCAACTCCTTGGTCCTTTGAGGATTTAAAATACGAGATGCTGATATGAGTTGAAACTATTTTCTCTGACCTTGAAATGCTTGTCTCAGCAGTGGAAAAATGGCAGTGAAGTTGGTCAGTAATACYGAGGGACTGACCAGATGAGAATTCCAGTTGTTGAAGCAGGAAAACTGATCCRGAAAATTATAGTTTTGCAGAGTTAGGTGTTTAAAAGACAGAGTGCCAATCCTATTTTCCTTCAAGTGAGTGACCTCAGTTGTTGCACTTACACACACAGGTTAATGGGTTCAGAAAAGTATGGTGTGAGGGAGCTAMAGCTTGAAATTAAAGGCTGACCTAAACCTAGGGTATTCTCTAAGGGATTACTGAGAAAGATAAACTCTCTTATAGAAAAGGATCCTAATAAAAACTGTGCAAAGCCCAAATGGGTTGATGAGATGCAGTTAACTGTAAAATTGACTGTTCTGCAATGAGATAGAGCATGACCAGCTCACAGCTCTGCTTGGGATTGTGGGCAGTAGCTCACCATTGCCAAGATGGAGCCTGCTCAGAAGCAAAGTTCTGTCTAAAACTGTAAAAGGACACCTGTGGAGGGTTGTTTACCTTCATGCTTAGCAGCAATGTAAATCTTTTCAGAGCTGTGATTTTTGGCTTATGCTCATACTTTGTTTTAATTTCTGCTCCAACGTTTCTTTCAATTTGATGTCATTTGTTTTGGTCYGGATTTAASMAAAGSTCCTTGCAGATGTAATGGTGGAGGKATCAAAGCCAGAAGACCTAGTCAGAAGGGATTTCTTGAAAACAAATCTAGAACTTGATAATGCTTTTAAAAATTGTAAGATGCAATTTACAGCTTTGTGAACTTCCACGGACTCTTAAGCTATAGTGGCTAATTATGTCCCTGTAAGTATATGGTGCAGAGAAATCATTCAGTAAAACAGAATTTCATGCATGAAGTTGAATTATAACTAGTCTGAAAKAGTATTTTCATTCAATCAAGTCTATAGCACAGTCTAAGCTAAAAAACTGATCACCAATGAGAGTAATTTATGTCACTGTTTTCATAAATGAATCAAGGTGGGAAAAATCAGTGGGATTGAAACCATAAAGTGGACATAGAATGATGGCCTTGTATTAGTGATTATGAAGAATAAAACTAGAGTGTTAGTCCCCAGAGGAAGAGTAGGGTGGAAGCTCAGGACAGGTGAAGGCTGAGGATGTGTATTGACATGTGGGGAGCTCACTCTGCAGTGTTGCGAACACATTGAAGGTAGTAAACAGAGCAAATAAGGTAGAGCTGAATTTTTGAGATGCTTAAAAGGTATGAAGGAGAACTGGATGGAATGGGAAAAGAATGCCACCAGTAACAATTCTGTGTTGAGCAGGGGTATGCCAATCGCTGTGTGCCAGCTGTCTGGGGTGAGGGTTCRCCTGTTTACACTGATTGCAGAGACGTAGCAAAGCAAATTTCTCCTAGGAGATTAGTAGTRTAGTCTGCAAAAAGCCTTTCCTTTATTCTTGCTGGAGAGAAAAGTACTCTCAACAAGACAGCCCTGTTTTCAGAACTGAAGGCACTCCCAATGAATTCTGACTGCGGGTATCTTATGACTGTCAGCTGGTTCCATGGGGTACATGAAGAGCCCTGCTGAGATAGGAAAAAGGTATTCATGGTAACTGTCTTCCTGCAATGAGCTTRAAGACTCAATAAATAAAAGGTGATATTCAATAAAATCCAATAAATCCTTGCAGAGTAGTAAACCAACTATACAAAAATGAGAAGGGTAGGGAAAGGTRATGGTAAGGACAAAAGGAAGTAATGCTGAATTGGAGGTAATTGTCAGATTCCATTAAGTTTCCTGCATTGTCATAGGTTGGTCACTTCCTCCTTTTGTTTGATTAATAGAGATCTTGGAGTGAAAGGACAACTCTTGATTAGTAGGGAAAGGATTTCTCCAGTGAAATGAATATGCTTGTTTATAAAAAGATTAACTAAATTCATTTGGTGTGCAAGAAGAAACACAGAAGCTACCTTCTGTGGTCCAAGTTAAATTTCTCTAACTGCATTCCCCATTAAGTGCCTCCATGTCCCTTTCACATACTAGCAGTCAAAGTGCTTCAAATGTTGCATGGGCTACAGGTGGCCTGTACTGGATTGAAAGAACATGGATACTGTTTTGAGGATGTAATCAACAGGGGAGAATTTCTGTACAACTTGACCTTTGCTATCAACTATAGCCTGGTGTCCTTAGTCCCTGGAGGTGGTGTTTATTCTCCAGTCCATTTTATAAGTAAACATGAGATACACATCAAACACTYTGTGCTAGAACTGAAGATAAAGTGCAGGTCCATGATACTGTGATACATTTGTCCCATGGCCATTGCCATACTACTTTCATAGCAAATGTATCAGATCTGTGTGCCTGAGTGAGTGTTTTGTACCTGTGGCAACATAATTCCACCTCAGCCTCTGCTGCAGGTCCTGCACTCTGCTAAGAATTTTATTCTGCTGTTTAATACAGAAATTAACCTGAAATACCAGAGTTGTATCCTCCATTCATTGGTAAGAAAATATTTAATTTATTCCACAGTTAACATGACAAATACTAGGTCATGAGCTGTTGCTCCTTTAGCAATTWAAATGACCACAAAGGCACTTAAGAAGAAGCCTCAGTTGAGACTTGGAAACTATAAATGTGAGTTATGCCAGTGAAAACACCAAGATGATCTGTGTTTGCTACTTATATTTGTTACTTATATATGTATTTTTGGCACTTGTGTATACTGGTCTACTAATTTTTACTTAAGGATTCTTTTTTCTGCTTTCCAGTTGGGAGAACTGCAGTTTATTGATTAGAATAATGAAAATAAATTTGTGGATTAAGTGGAACTTGCAGTAGATAGAAAATCGGTCATATCAATTAGTTTTAGCTGCTCTGTTGATTAAATAATAAGGCATTAGAACTTCAGGTATCAGGTATTCATGGACACATAACTATGAAACCCAGATATGTCAGAAGGTCAAGGTTCTTGAGGTGAGRGAGGGAAAACTTGTACCAGACTTAGGTTAACAATATATGACTGAAGATAGTAAAGAGCCAGGTATTTGTTCTGGAAATCCTGTTCCTGATAGCCTCTCTCAGTGTGCTGTATTTTGTCTTCGGGTCCTTTTCAGGGGCCTTTTCTTTCTGTAATTTTTACAGTAATGGCAGAAATGCTGATATTTCTTACATCAGCAGCATTTTMCCTGAAGAAAATAAAAACTCCACTGACGCATGTGAAAATCAAAGCTGAAAACACAATAGCATTCCGACTTTTGCCAAGACCTGCTTGCTAACCCTAAAAGCAGGACACTAAAAGCAGTACCTTATCTACTTGGTAATATGTTCCTTCCTTCCTAGAGCCTTGCTGCACGTTCCAGGAACTCTGTATCTTGCTTGGGACAATGTGCTGCTGCTGTTCAGCCTTACATCAGTAACACTGCCACCGGATGCCAAAAAAATTCACTCAATGCTCAGCTTCTTTCCTGCTACTTGCACTTTTAGATGAAAGGCTTTCATTACTTTAGGGAGCACAAGGACATGTCCATGTACTGGTTCTGTCTGCTAAAACCTCTTCAATGGCTTTCCTTCCATCTTCTTGTTTTATACTCTAGGTTTATTTTATCTTTACTTTAGTGTTGAATCCAGGAGTGATGATTACAGTGCTCTGCATAGAACCAGGAGTGGAAATCATTCAGGTGGAGAAACTGAAGAAGCTGGATTTGAAGCACTCTAATGCATSAAAAATAGAAATAAGCAGGATGGAAACTTGTTGAATATGAACAAGGTTGGGCTTTACAGCAGTGGTCATTGTAGTGAAATTCTCTTAAACACAGATTATTATTGTATCTGTGTAAATCATTTATCTTAAAAGAAATGCTGAGAAATTGTGAGAAAATATTTTCTACTCAGAAATATTTTAAGGCATTGGAATTTTATATGGACGCTTCCTCTCCTAAAATGTTACTTTTAAAATAAGGGTTATTGCTTTGTATTTTTGTGCTCAAATATTTGGGAATTCTCACTTGYGTAATTTTCCAACTTCAACTCTGTTTATGATGCAGCTGGAAACCTGTGTGCAGATAAATGCTGCCATGTCTCTGCAAACTGGCTGGAGCTGCTGGTGGTGTGTGGCTGGGATCTGCAGCTTTCGCACTGATGAACATGTGTGTGATGTAGAGACCTTGGATACAGGGGACAGGTASTCAAAATCATATTCAAAGCAGTGTGCATGCAAAAGGCCAGGAAAAAGCTGCAACAATAAACACCACAGCTATCTATAACCATTTCAAATCTGGTTTGTAGCACTTGCAATTAATAAAGCCATTTCTTGCCAACTGCCATGTAAACACCACCTCATCTGCACCAGTTCATGCGTACAGACCAAACATMCAGGAGTTCTGTTTTGTACTGAGTTACAGAACTGAACAGAAGCCAAGGCAGGAAGCTATTATGGSTAAGGAGCTGATGCTGATTGAAAATGTGTGATGCTGTGGAGGAAATACCACACAATAGAACCTCAGTTAGTTTGGAAACAGATTTAAAAGACAGCACATTAGGATGTAAACAGTCAACAGGAATGGGGCCAGCTTTTCTCCTAACAATGAGATCATTAGCAGCAGGAGCGTGCAGGATGAGTTCCATGATTAAACTGCAAGTGCAAAACCCATGAATGTGTGTGTTCATCAATGCTGAATGGAAACAGCCTCGCTTTTTTGCCATCTTTCTTCTACGGGTGTCCTAATTCATCCTGGATACAAGTGTCAGGTGTAAGTGCAGCTTAAATCTAGCAAGTGCAAATTGTCAAAGACTTTGAAAAGACAGGCTTGAGATTATTTTGTTTAACTCTAATAAGGTAGGATCACTGGAATTGCACTTCTGATTTTCAAGACGGATTCCCTGAAAAATCATTGGCTCAAATTTAATTAAAATTGTCAGGATCCAAGTGAAAACAGTTCCAGGCAGTGAGATGAGGCTGACTGGCCTGTAGCTCCTCAGCTCCCGTCTTGCTCTTGAAGACCAGGCAGATATTTCCTGTCTTCCAGGCCTTTGGAGCCTCCCCTGACTCCCTTGGCCCCTCTGATGTCACCAAATRTCCTCACTGGGACATTGGAGATGGAGCTTCAAGAGAAATGGAATGCATTTCTCCTTTGCCTCACCTGCCTACACTGACTTCGTGTTCTGCTGCTCCACCAACCAACCAGCAGCATGCAGCCTGCTACAAACCCTGCAAAACTGCAACCCTGTTTGTCTCAATCACAATAGAAAGTGAAGGCCCAGAGGTTCTGCACTTGCTTTCTGGGCAGAGAAATGCTAGAGTCCCAAAAGAAGGCTAGAGAAATTTCCTAACATTTTTTTTTTCCTTTGTGGGCTATACTTGGGTCAGCTCCCCACAGGTTTAAAACCTGTGGGATTTGCCCGTGTTTCATGGCGGCCAGAAGCTCACCCACTGCCTTTCCCTTCTGTGCAGACCACAAGGAGGATTGCTCTAAAATGCAGGAAGAGTCTGGACACTGATTATTAGCAATAGCTCAGCTATAGCCCACGATTTTGTCACAATTGTGTGTCAAGTCCCCTGGAGGAAAAGGACACATTTGCATGGCCTCTAGGTGTTAAGATCCAGTTATTAAAATTATTAGAGATGYCTCTACCYAAAYAAAAGTGCAAATGAGACCATGTGCCAAAGTCATTAGTGCAGATTTTTCTTTTAAGTAAATGTGAGGTAGAGAGAGATTGGGAAAAGACAAGTGGAGGAAGGGAGAGACTAAGAAACAGAATAAATATGGGAAATATMACACAATAGGTTCTGATGATGGCCTGTTGGTTCTTTTCTTGTTGGCAGTTGCAATCCTGTCATTGTGGTGGTTGCAGACTGTATCCATCAARTGGGAGGGAAAGAGTCCAAAAAACTCCACGTCCATGAGGTTTATATTATGCTGAGGCTAGGTGGAAACGTTCTCTGTAATTCCCCTGGATGGTTTATTTCTGGATCATGAGACATTCCATGAGTCCTTGACACCTTCTAARATGATACAGCTGTCTCTTACCCAGTATAGTTGAATCAATYATGGCCCATCAGCTGGGATGAATGCCTTCATCCTGTGGTACCTTGGAGGGGAGTTTCCACAGCTGGGTCCTTATGTAAGGGAAGATACTGGCATGATAAGAAGGACTACCCCACCTGCAGCATTTGCCTTTTATCATCATTTTCCCTTACCTGGAAACCCAGTTTATAGCCCCAGGTGTGCATATCCACCTGCATGGAGGCCACTGTGCATMACCAGCCAAGCACCCATCCGACTGCTTGAACCGGTCCAGTCTCTTACAGCACCTGGGCAGTTCTGCAAMTGGTCAGGGGTTTGAGCCGTTCACCAGTGGCAATCCAGTCTCTCACAGGGGAACAGGCAAGGAGCATCTGTGAGCAGAGGAGAGCTCTGGAGAGTTCTATGAGCAGGGAAGGGGTAGAGAGCAGTATCAAGTAGGGGAACAGTGAAACAAAGTCATGTGCCAGATTGCAAAGTTTATTAAATATTAAGTTAAATTAACTACAGTGTAATAGCTTCACAAAAATATATTATTATAAAAAGGGAATGTGTCACAGCAGCATTTAATGCTTTTCTCWCTACCTGTTACTTCAGGTCCTTAAAATAGTGGCTAAAACCCTAAAATTCTTTCAGTCTTAATTCATCTCAATCATTCTTACTTTTCCAGAACTGGMCTTGGTTCTATACTCTGCTGGTGAGTTTTGCGGATGGGAAATGACAACTCAGATATTAATTAACAACTGGTAACTCCCTGAAATAAATAAAACTGCTTATATGGTTGATATCAATTTTCCAGCACATCTGTGCCACAGACACCATACCATGCTGCTAGCAGCAACAAAAAGATTGGCTATCCTATCACAGAAGCTCTGGAGAGTACTGAGGGAAGTTGGTAATATTAATGTTCCTGTTTTCCCCCTCTCACTGGAAGTGTTTTCAGGTGCAGCACAGGTGTTGATGCCAGASCTGCAAAAGTCTGAAGCTGCAGCAATTTTTAATATAGAAACCAACACACTAACACCATGAGAGGTACTGAGTTTGAATGTCCCTCAGGATATTCAAGTGTACTGTTGACAGTGACTGATCAGAAGCCCAAGTTGCCCATGGAGGCTTTGGAGTCTCAATTCCTCAAGGAATTCAAAAGCCAACACAGACCTGGGAAACTAGCTAAAGGTGGACCTCGCGGAGCAGGGGAGCAAAAACAAATGGCCTCCAGAGGTCCCTTCCAACCTCACTCATTCTGTGATACAAAACAAACATACTTAAATAACCATAGAGCAAGTCTTGGCACTACTGCACACTCACAGCCATTTTAAACCTACGTCACATACAGTGACAGCAATGTAAAGTGCCCTGTTTTTCAGCTTGAACAMCACTAAAAGTTAATCAACAGAAACTGTCACTGCATTAGGACTAAAGCACTGGGCTCAAGTACATCAAATTATGTCCTAAGCATTAAAATAACACTGGAAACATTCCAATCACATTGAGTGAGGATTAAAAAGAACAAAGATAACACTTTTGCTAAAACACAGAACATGAGTAGAATAACATAGTGTAGCTACTGTAATAGGAAACATTTTTGATGGTTGTGTCAAACTCAAGAATCCAGATCAGTCAACCGGCTGGTCAAAAAAAACAGATGTGGTTCTTACTGTGAGTGCAAAAGATGCAAGAAAACAAAACAGGTAAGTGCACTGTGCTAGATGTCCAWCTAACAGACTTAGAATTTATATTCAAACTGCAATGAACAAGCTTTCACATCAGAACCAGGGAGAAGRGAAACCATAGATGCTCTATATAAACAAAATTTCCAGGGTGTTTCATTCAAATAAGGTAATTTTTAGTTAAAACATCACGGTATTCCTCTACTGCTCTGGAAAGGGGATCTTGGTCCACATGAAGGTTTTTTGACGATCCAGCACATCCAGTTTCAAGTTCAGCAGTGGCTGAGGGGAAAAGACACAAGATTCCTTATTTTACTTTTACAGCAGACAGGGAGAAATAAGACACTGTAAGAACATTTGAGATGACACAAGYGTSTGCAATCCTGAACAAGACTTYAAAATTTCCAAGAACACATGACAAGGGAAGAGCTGGGCAGAAACGAAGAAACACATTTTGGCCACGTCTGCTTATCAGTCAACAGCATTTCTAAAGCTACTGAAAGACATTCCAGAGGCTACACAGTGAACATCTGGGACTCCACAGATGACTCGAGAAACCCTTAACAGTGCTTCTTAACACAGCTCCTGCAGAGCTCTTCAACCTGAAGCCTTAAACACTCAAAGCAGTGCTGTATTGGAACACTACTACTACATAGTAAGCAGTGACTCTGGAGGACAAACTGTCATGAAGCAGGTGCATTTCCTCTTTGAACGCCTGGCCTCAAATTACAAAGTGTGTTTGATGCTCTGTGTTGCAAGCACTGAACTCATGTTTGCCTAAACACTACTGTGCAATCTCTTCCTACAGAAAGACTGTCTTTTGTCCCTGATCATTTTTTTCTTGCTTAATTTAAAACAAGACTGCAACACCTAAGCTACAAAGACAAGCCATGAATGACAACAAGGAAAATCAATATCTAACACTRGAGAACTGGTTAGTACTGAATGCAATCCATGTACAGGGAAGAAGGTATGGCTGAAATCTATAAAGATCTATACAAATCTGGGGGCTTCTTTGATGTTTTTGCTGGAGATCAACTCTAGTGAAGGGCAACTTCAGCTTAAGCCAAGTGTTTCTGTGTGAGGGAGTRGGTGAATTTTTGCTTGTTTTTTTTCTAAGCAAGTGCATAACATTCTATGCAACATTTGGGAATCAGGAATTTTTCACATTCAAGTCTAAACTGGAAAGCTAGCAGAAAAAAGTCTGTGCTTAGCAGCAGAAGTTGAAAATAACGGCTTGAAAGTTGTCAAGACTTAKAGAGTTACCTTTTCCCTTAAAAACATTCCTAATGTAATAATACATTACCTTCTTTAAGTTCCTTGGTGATTTTTTCATCCAGTTCCTGTCGTACCTAGAATAATATATCAAATATATAGATATATCAAATATATAGATACTATATATCTATAAATGTAACTGTTAAAACTCCTAATACATTCTTACACCCCACAGTCAATGTGATAAAACCTAAAAATATCATGCTAAATGGAGATGGTGGTCTGTGATAGCCAAGAAGATGCTGAGGGCCTTGGATCATGTGAGCTATGTGGAATGGCTGAAGGAGTGTGACTGTTTCTTTCCTGGAGTAGGTGACTTTGTTTGTRTGTATTAATTGCCAGGTGGGTGGAGTGAAAAAAAATGAAACCAAATTTTTCTCAGTGGTGCCAAAAGAACAAATTTCCCCAAGCCTCAAGTATTTTTCAAACAGGTACAAGCAGCAGTAAAATACTGGGAAGAAGAGAGCCCCCTAGAACATGAAATGAGAGACAGGTAACAGAAAGAAGCAAGGAAATCTAATATCTAGATCAAATCACAACCTAAAGCAGGACTAATCCTAAGCAAAGCCAAAATAGTTGAGGTTTTGGAAGAAACCATTTTCCCTGTTTTATGAAGCCTTCACAATGACCAGAAGATCCACAGGTTCCCCTGTAATATGTGTAGATGAATCAAGAGAAGAAAAAGGTCTTGTTTGCCTCTTATTTATTCCAGTAAAAYGTTATTCTCATCCCTGCCTGAGGAAAGAGTGGAAATAAAGCCCACACATGGATTTCCCTGAAAAAGGAATGAGAAGGCCTTTTAATGAAAATACACTTTTGAGGACTCTGACAGTGTCTCCACTGTTCTCCTGCCSCACAGTGCTCTGGAGAAGGCATGAAGTACCAAGGCCTGAACAACTGCCCCTGACTGAGGCCTGAACAATAGACACGGAGCCAAAGTTGACCTTTCCAAATGGTCAACCAAATGTTTTATATATTTGCTCATGAACATGGTATTGTTATATGTGTTCATTTATTCGCAGAACATGTATTTACCCTTCCGTATCTAGAAACTGGATGAGGCCACATCTGGCCTCATCAGGAGCATACAGGATCAAAGACAACTCCCTTGGTTCCTCCTTAAGCCCATGCCAGRCTTTGGGAGAAAGAAACTACAAATTATGTCATCTTGTTTGTTTAACAAAACAGCTGGGCTACTGTCACAGCAAAATTGGGGAAGCCTCGTGGCCTGCAAGGTAGACACATCAGAGGAGCTCCCAGTTACCTTGGTTCCCCAGTCCTCCACTGTGACAGCCTCCCCACACAGCTGATGTGTCTGAGACTTGGATGACGGTAAAGTATTGGAGTAACTGGTGATGAATCTTTCTTAATCACCATAGGCATTCTTTTGTAGTAATGACTTGGTGCATTGGTAGGTTGTTCTTGCATAATTCTTTGCCAGTGATTATGTACTTTGCTTAGCTCAGCATATCCTTCCATAATTCTCYGCAGTTTTACATGATGGCAAATTACACTATTCCTCCTATTCCTCAAGTCAGTGTCTGTGTCCTGAGCAGGTACCTCTCACTGCTTGGCTCTTCMGGCAGTAACCTATGGACCACTTGCAGCAGTCACATCTCAGTAATTCTGTTTCAGGAAGTGATATTGACTTACTACTTACCCACAGAGCTTCTTGAGAACAGAGTAAGCTGGATCGTCTAAGACTCCATGAGATGATACTCAGACTCTAGCAATGCAACTTCAGAGCAGTATTGCTACTCCACACACAATGGCTGTTGCTACCCAGAACCTTTCGACTGTCACAACAGGCAAGAGGGGTAAAGAACCTACTCCTCTAGTTTAACCAAATTCCCTAAGAATATATGAAATCCATATGTACGGCACCATCTTACAGAAGSTGGACTACCACAGAAGCCATAACTTCACAAATACATAAAGCACAGAAATACTTGGCAGCAGTCACTCTTTCAGAGTAACCAGCAACTTCAAAGCATTTCCAGCTTTAGGCAAATGTGAWTGCATCAGTAAGTTTGATTCAAAACCTAACAGCATAAATAGACAAAAYATTTCCAGTGGCACCCAAAGTTAAACAGTACAGGTTACAAACCTTGTCASATATCTGGCTGCAGAGAAGAGAAAGAAGATTTTTAATTAAGGAGCTGAAGAACAAAGAGGAACAGCCTTAAGKTCAAAGGTCTTCAGTGAGACATAGGAATATGGCCTACACACACGTGAGGCAAGGGAAAAAAGCTCACAACAGAAAGACCACTAAAATACAAGCGGACAGCAGGAAAATGAAACGAGAAAAGGAACAGAAATTGAGTGAGTGTAGGGAGCCGACATTCCCTTTCTCACAGTATGTAGGGAAATTGGTTTCATAAATCCACCAATTTACACTGGTTGCAGCTAGCAGAGTTCACTCTTCTATGTCAAGACACCCACTTTCATTTTCACCAGCCTTTGCTGAAGCTGGACAGTTTGTAAATGTAACAACTGGCCTTGAGTCTCAAAATCTCCTTGTAACAGTTGCAGCAAACAGACATTCCCTGCCTTGGGCTATGCAGAGATCCTGGTAGACAGACCACTAACAGAAATACACTGAACAGTGAGTGACTTGAGGCTTCAGGCAGTACCATGACAATTAGTCTCAATTGTTCCCTAACTGGTGATTTCAGGAAGACATATCACAACAGAATGTGTGACTCWATTTAGTAAGAGGAAGGGTAAATTCACAGTGGGAAATCTGAGTCCGAGACACCAGYCTTCTCCTTTGATTGAGAGAAATAAGGCATGGTAAGATTTCCAGCTTTTTCTTAMGAGAACCTACTTGAAATGGTAAGAAATGGACAAGTTCTCTGYGGATTTAGGAGTTGCTTGACTCACCCTTATTCAAGGAAGGGAACTTCAGAATTTGAYACGGTATTAGAATTCAAAGGGAATCCCAAGAAGACCAGGTGTGTATWGTGAGAGTGAATTAGCCTCAGCTTCTCTGATTACAACAAACTAAAAGTCTCTGTAGCTTGTAAGCAGGAGCAGAGAACTTTAAGGGACTAAGCCCTACCAATGAAATGGCACTAGGAAGATAAAATGTTGGTATAGAAGAAAGCCTCAAAACTAAGAAGCAAATCCCCTGTGGACATCAGTAATTGAAATTTGGGAAAATGTCATATGTTACTGTTAACAACTTCCTTGAGAGTATGCTCAAGGCTGTGAGACACATATGCTCTGAAAAGAAACTCTGTGGGTGCTGTTGAAATCAGAACACCGAATGGGAACAGTATGACCATCCTCAGATCTAAAGCAGACTTCTCTTGGAATTAGTTCAAATGTTTTTCACAAGTGGATTTGGAAACATTTTTCACAAAACATTGAAGAAACCTATACAGAARTTTGAACAATACATCTATATGTATTAGCAGCTGTATAAAACAATCAGCCATGAAACAGCCTGAGGAAATATTTAATTTCTGTAAAATACTTAAGGGAAGGCAGTAAACCTGTGAAGRTGTCTATCTTGATATTGACAAAACTTTGAGATTCCCAGAGAGTTCTGATGTCTCCYGGAAAATGAAAAGCACCATCTGCAAACTGTTGCTATAATTCAGTTTTAAGAAGCACCAAGTTCTCCCACTGTCTTTCCCTTTGYTGTTTTCCTCATTCTTCTCCAAAAAAGTCACAATTGCTAAACCTTTTGACCTAGAGCAATTTTTTTTGCCTAGAAGATGAATGCTTTCCTCTTTTGCCTTTTTCTTAACATCTTGCTCCCATCTCTCTGTCYTTTCTCTCCCTTGCTTGTTCTGTGCTCCCTACCTCTCTTGGTCTCCTCTTTATTTTCCTTTCACAGTGGGTCCCTGCATTTTCCTTCCTTTCTAGTGCTTGTATGCAGACTAGCCCCTGCAGATGACACAGTACYAATGATCTCATGAGTTCTTCCCGTAATGTCTGTCCACCTGCCTGCCCTCAAAAGAGTGTTCACAGCTCCACAGAAAAGTCCATCTCTGTAACTGCCACAGCTACACATTTCCTACGCTGCTTGGGCTCCTTTAGTTCTCTTGGCTTTGTTTTTTAAAAATAGGTGCTGCATGCAGACATATGATTTAAATGGGTTTTTCCAATGTGCAGGGATCACTAGACTGAGATGGACTTAAAAGTGAACAAACACTTGTCACATTCCCTCAACAACAGAATACAATGGTTCAACTGAGAAGCTTGACCATGCCTCAATCCCATTTAAGTGGGTCTCCCTCTGATTACAACTATTGGTGTGGGATTTTCACATCTCATGGTTCAGCATTCTGTGAGGGATGTGCGGTCACACTGAGTGCTAATTTCAGGGCACATTTGGACCAGAGGCTGCAGATCAGAAAGCTGCAAAGATTTGCCAAGGAGTAGGTAGTTTTACTCTTTCATGAAATAACACATGGCAGGARCTACAAGAACAAATGTCTCCTATGAGTAGTATGTGTTCTGCACTGAAGTATAAAGAGCAAAGTTACACCATCCCATTCATATTTCTGAAGCATCCTTTTGTKGGTATTAACATACTAAAACAAGTCCCATGAAGAAACTGCTGGAGTGAAGRCCAAGAAAGAAGAGAAAGGTGTCTCAGAGATGTCTGTTTGCATTTGTCACTCAGCGTGACGTTAGCCATTTTAAACAGGTTAGCCAAACYATTGGAATTTCATGTTGAGCTTAGCTGGGAACTTCCTATGCYACAGTATTCTTTGTCACAGTGTGTCTTGTAAAAGRATGTYRYTACATAGTTCATTGCATTGACTTAAATATTTTTTGGCCTTTGACCCTYTTGAAAATTTTTACAACTCTGATAACCAGAAGTCTTCAGCCTTACAACATACAGCTCTRAACTSTTTGAAGGATTAGCAGTTGCTTTGGCCWATTAGACAATATAGCATGGAACAATAAATGGATTCTAACTTCAGGCTACAAAAGSATAACCTTGCATACTGCCACTCTTCTGCAGTAGCTGAGAAGAGCATTTCAAAATGCTTACCTTGGCCACAAAGGCTGCAACCCTGTTTCTTGAGGATAAGGTGCTCTCGCTTGGGCTTAGGAAGCTTCCTCCTAGACTGAGACTTCTGTTCAGTCCCAAATTGCTGCCCAGATGTCCCAGAGCAGTAGAACACAGAACTGGAGTTGCAGCCAGACCTCCGCTGACAATGCTGCTTGTGATTAAAGATTTGCTTTTATGGAGCTCCCGGAGGAGCTTAGCGTTGGCTTCTTCAAGTCTCTCATTAGCTCTGCAACATCCAGAAGCATAAAAACAGTTGCCTTTAGTAGTAACACTTTCCCAAAGTTACCCTCCGGGTCCTTGACTGATGTTTGACTTCTGAGATTAAGAGCATCCACAAATAGTGCATCATCTGACCTGAGCTTGTTTGGAGGGCCTGTTTCTAAAAAGTCACATCAGGTGCAAGGAGCAGCAAGTGTTACCAATGCTGAGGACTGCTCAGCAAGAGGGCTTCAAAGCACTCTGTGAAAGCCATGTGTTTACAAAGCTTCTTCTGGAAGGTACATCACCTCTGTAASAACCTTGRGCTAGCCTCCCTTTCCCAAGGAAAGCYCAAAGCTCAGGGCCACTGCTAAAATTGCAGCCTAAAAAGATMATTTCTATTTTTTCTTCACAGAATCCAATTCGGTTCKCAGAAGGGCCTATTCATACTCAAAGATTAATGGACATGACATTTATCTTTTCTGTTGTGCACAGGATGAGGAGATTATAGAGACCAGGAAAAAAAGCTGRTCAGTTAAAACAACATCAACTTGAAAATTATCCTGTTAATGCCATGATCAGTGGTGTTCCCGCTGAAACACTAAAGAGAAATGAAGGCCAGCTGAAGGGGAAGGGTCTTAAGGTGCTTTCTGCACAAACATGCCATCACAGGCTTTCACACATAATGCTGGTGCAGGTGCAGAAGAGGAATTCACAAGGAAAATGCAAGAGGAAAAAGGAGTCCCTTATTAACAGTCCAAAAGAAATGCATGGACTTACCTTTCSAGTTTCTTTGCTAGGCATCGTCTAGTTTTCACTTCCTCCAGATACAGCTCTTTGTACTTTTCCATTTCTGCCTGTGTGCATTCTTTAGGAAAAGARCTCTCTTGCTGGGTACTTTTTATCTTGTCCAATTCACATTCGAGATCTCTAATTCTGTCTTTTAGTTGGTTTCTCAGTGAAGCRTGATGACTGGCTCTGATTTGTTCTAGTCTGTCCTGGGAGGCTGCCTGTGCCTGAAGGAGACAGTGCACCTTCAACCACCACAAAGAAAAAGAGAACTCTCTGCACCTGTCAATTGCATGTACCCAATTTCAGGTACTCTCAGTTGGCTCAGAGAGGTGGCTGTGCCTCCTTACTAACATCAGCAAGGCAGAACCCCAGAGCTACCACCAGGCTAAATGATTCTTTCCACTTAGGAAGAAGCCCAAATTAGTACTACTATTCAAAGCTACTAATGAAAGGACACTATCTCTGTAGGACAGAGCACAGAGAGCAGGATTCCTCATAGACATTAGCAGGATTCCTCCTCTACTCCATCTGCACATTGGCAACTTCAGTCACTTCTTTTCTGAGCACTGTCCCCATACAAGCACAAAGCTGGACCTGTAGGTCTGGCCATGACARCTGGAAGGTGCAAAACCCCTTCAAGCACCAACAGTGAGAACCAGAGCAGCGCACAGCAACAGCCCCAAGCACTGCAAGATGCAAATCTACCTTGGGCAAGCTTTTGATCCAGGAACCTGCCTGCACATTACACACCATGAGTGCATTCCTGCCCAGCCATATTCCCTTCTCCCACTGCCCTTCAGCACAGACAAAAGTACAGTGCTAACACACAGAACGGGGCACCAACAGCAGAACACTAAAAAATTATGCCCACAACCAAAGTCTACACAGTGCCAACAGACACGTCAGTCACTTACTTGCAAAAACAGATTGACTTCTTGTAGTTTTTGTCTTATTTCTTGACCAGCTCGTTCTTCCACCTCCCKTTTATATTGTTCTATTTGGCTGTGATCCACCATGTTAGTCTCCAGTCTATGCTGGAGTTCTGCCACCTCTTCTTTCAGCTGGCAYTTGCTCTTCTCCAGTTTTTCACAGTTCTCGTGCCGGGTGGACAGCTCTTCTCGCAAATCTCGATTTTGTGCTTCTAGCTGCATGCTTCTCTTAGACTCCATGTCCAGCTGCTGRGAAAGTTCCCCAACCTGTACATGGGGCAGACAAAAAAAGAAACTGAGAGGGATCTAAAGGCAGTGAACTCTGTKAAAATCCCTAAAGGGGTTGGCCATGGAGACAGTATTCATCATCTGCATATTCAGTATTAGAAACTAAGTGCAACCAGGCTCTTCTTTTCCAACAAGATCAGCCTTCACATTATTTGTGATAGGMGTCCTCAGGTTCTCATCCTTTCTCACTTCCTTATGCAAAAATGCTATTAGCCTTTGGACTGAAAATGACACACTGCGAAGGCAGTAACTGATGCTCCAATGATGCCTTCTAAAGCTGAGCATAACTCTGAAACATGGCTTCTCTAGCTACAAATCTGAGTAAYGAGCAGAGAAGTATAGAAAGGTTACATGCTACTGCAGAACAGCCAGAGCAATTTCAAAAACATGCAAACAATAGTTCTGGGTCCCCATTCCAAGATGGGCTGAAACAGCTATCTGTGAGCAATAAGTTACAGCATTTTTCCTATGTCACCTCTCCTCACCGTACTCTGCACAGCTATAACATTCTTCCGAAAAGGAAAGCCTCACCTCCCTCTGGCTGAACTCGTGCCTGAGACAGAGCTCAAGCGTTGACCTTGCTGTTTGAGCAATAGTGGTGTTCCTCCCCTCCCTTCCAGAGAAGGAATCCATCTGTCAGACCGAGGTGATGCTGCCACAGCCTCACGCTGCAGCCAAGCCTGAGCTGAGGCCCGCTGCTCTCAGCCCTGACCCTCATCCATGGATGTGACATCCTGGTAGGATGGCAGAACTGCCCATCCCTAAGGCCCAGCCTRGGGATCTGCACTCTTGGCTGGCTCCCTGGCCCGTCAAGTCATGGACCCTGCCGGCCTTGCTGCTACTCCTGGCTTGCCCYTCCACTGCAGGACAGTCTGCCCTTCCTGTGCCATTGCACATGCTGCTTTGCACTTAAGGAATGCATCTTTGCCCGTAAGGACAACTACATCARTATTAGTCATCTACTACTCTAACAGCAGAAAAAGCACTGAGAAAGWTCAATCAAACCTCAAATACAGCCCAGGAAAGAATATCATCAACATGAAAAGAAATACAGGGAAAGCCTCACACAGGGTACAAAAGAAGTAACACCTCGACAAAGCAAAATCCAAATTAAGCAGAGCTCACCTTTGTTCTCAATCTATCAACTTCACTGACCATTTCAGARTATCTGCTCTTCATTTCTCCCTGCAAATTAAGCTGTGACTCCATTTCTCTCTCCTCATACACCCTTATTTTCTTCGTAGCTCTATTGAGAAGTCTCTTCAACCTAAACAGAAAATTAGTTAGGAAAACAATGAAACACAGGAATAAGCAACCTTTTCCACATGCTCTCAAGTAAAGAGTGCAGATATGGCTTTCTTCATCTTTAACATACTTGACAGTACTGRGAATTGCTGAGAAAAACCCCACTTTTCCTGCACCACAAATCACCTGGTGCATCCAAATTTCAGCTGAAAACACAAATAGAAGATCTTTCTCCCTCAGAGGACTGGCAATTCTTTTTGCACCTTTAAATAAGTATATGCTCACACAGACRTATCTTGCAGGGACTAACACAAGAATTCAACTTGCTCACAATGTATACCTAATTTTACGTAAAAAAAACCCTGGACTTCTCTTCAGGGCAATCTCTTCACYGTATCAAAAAGCCATACCTCTTAAAGTCTTTCTGCAATTCTAAGTTTCTTCTCATTTCTTGGTCCAGACGAAGTTCAACTGGGCGTTTCAACTCTACCAGTTTCTTCACTTTCTTTCTTTCACTCTCACACTTTCAAAACAGAAAAGACACATGACACACACAAAACATAAGAACAATAGCTAGGTGAAATATAAGTCTCTAGCATTCTCCACAAAGAAGCTGCAGTCCATCTCCATCTGTTAGCCAAGTTTTAGTTTAGATTTCACAGCAAACAGACCAATTTTGAAGAATAGCACCAGATGCCTCCACTRAAACCAGGGTGGAAAAGATGCTGGACTACTTTCATGAGTTCTCAACTCATAGCATAGATTATGTATTTATGCTTATCTATAAATAAGAGAATACAGATCAATCTATGGCTTTTACTGGATCTTTATTGATCAGCAGGCAGAGAAATTTGATCTTTGGGAATTTTTCAATATCCTTTTCCCATGTTCCATTACCTCCACCTCTTCTTTGTGGCTATTTACTCATGCACTTGTTGCTTTGTTCTTGCATTATTACTCCACAGGAGAGGAGGGAAAGATCACTCCTTTGAAAGTGTCAGTCATTTCTTATTTCCCAAGCACTAGTTCATTTTCCCAGAATTCCTTCAGTATGTTTTTCTGTAAGGCTTTTAAGCATCCACTACCCTAAAAACATGTTGCTGCTCCTCCATGCATTGCACTGRAAAACTAAAATACTTCCACCTTTCCCAGCAAACAAGAGGTCAGAAGATGACCAGAAAGAATCCAAGAAAAAGCTGGGGAACTGCAGCCCTGCTTGATGTGCTCAACTAATGCAAACCATACTGGGAACTCTTTCCAGCAGAACCGCTCCAGAACTTACATAAGACATCCAGCTAGTTTTTATTTGCTTCCTGGATGATGCACTAATCACAGTATTTCCAGACCCTGAATGGCAGCGATAATAAAAAAATGCTCTTTACATAAGAACTTGACCAAAATGTGGTTCTTCCAGGTACTGGCTTAAGTCTTGGAGAATTTTCTGGATTTACCTGTTCAAAGAGGTTTGCTTTTTCCCTGTCAAGCTGAGCAACACGCTCCTCGAGGTTGGATCTTGACTTAAATTGCTCTTCCCACATGCTCTGCAAGTCCTTTGATGACAGAGCCAGCACATCCTGCCTTTGCACCTGTAAAAGCAACAGTAGCAGAAGAAGAAACTAAGGCGACCTTAAAGAAAACACTGCAACAGAAAGCTGTAACTTAAATGGAAACTGGGTTAAGCTCTCCTCTCCCCATCCAAGGTCTGCGGTTAATGTGGAATATAAAACACAGATTGGGAAACAYAACCAAGAAGAGAAACTGAAGATGATAAAAAGAATGAATGCTATGGGGTGATGAAACAAGGTCATAACCTTGGGGAATAACAGACACGTACACAAAATTATGCTGTAGCTTTCTTACAAAGGTTCTCCAGAACTCATTACATAATGTATGTAATGTAAAAGTTTCGGCTGCCCACGGAAACTGGGAAATACCCTACCCTCACGTTTCTGTAACAGCTGTACATCTCCTGAGAGCAGGAAAATGTTTTGAAATTGGCAATGGTATTGATGGCTCTACCTAAAGGGACGAATATTTGCCTAACAGATGCATTTGAGTTGAACAGACCTTAYTGATTCAGTTCAAGTATAAAGACTGGACATTGACTAGATGCTTTTAGCGTCATTTTTAAAGAGAAGAAAAGAAAATTACAAAAGCAAAAAAAGGAAAAAAAGAGATGACCACTGGCTACAGAAAGCCACAAAACACTTAGCACAAGGTCTTAGATTAAAAAAATCCTTACAGTGTATGACTTTCTCAAGTAAAAGAGAAAGGCAAAACACTGGCTCTTACAACAGAAACCAACATGGCCTCAAGACAAACTCTGACAAAGCTGCAAAGGTAATATYGATCTCTCAAGTCTGGTCTCCTCTCTCAGCTTTCAATCACAGATCTCCATGCTGTCTAAAGCATCCACTCTATCGGTTATCTGCTATGTCTTAACCCTGGTAGGCAGCTATGCATTACACAGCTACTTGTTCACTCCCTGCAGGTAGGATGGGAAATGTAATTCATCAGATCAATCACACTGATGAACACAAGGATCTTGCACACCACAACACAGACACAAAATACAGCAACAGGGAAATGAGGAAATTTATAGCCTTTTCCCTTGAGTGTGCCTTGCCCTAAAACCAGATGGGTGGTTACACAGCTGTGGTTTAACAGCTGGGTGGTTTAACAGCTGTGTGCTTACACAGCCCACATGGTATTTTCATCAATTACCTACATAAAAAACATTCAAACACTAAAACAACCATTCACAGAAGCCCATCATGTACCTGCTTATGGTGGTCCTCTGCAGCTGCCTGAGCTGTTTGTAAGCTCGTTATCAAGTCCTCCAGGCGGTTATGAACCTATAGAAGCATTACAAGAAGCAAGAAGGCACACTGTGACTTCCTGGATTAAAGTAACAAATCACTGACAAAAGCAAGTATTACACAGAACCTCTTCACCTCTTTATTCCTATACTATTTATACCCAGCAACAATGATCAAAACAGCCTTAGCTTGATTC
>NW_026623259.1:363420-405055 GCF_030028575.1 Malurus melanocephalus | reverse complement strand
GAGAAGACCATGTGGAATATAAAGTATCTTCGATGAAAAGAGGCAGGGTAGCTTTTCTCATCCCCTCCCCCGTACACTTGAAAATCATACCCTATTAATCAAAGCAGAAGGATTTGTGACTGCCTTCCCACWTCTCTTGACAGTATCAGTATAGCCCAAAGTTCAACTATCACATGTARTGATTTTCAAAATATCTTCAGCTATAACTGACAGCTACAATCATAACAAGAACCCTAGTTCACTGGCTACAATACAAAAAACACCAAAAAATCACTTAATTCAGGTCACAGATATAAGCACCTTATCTGAGCTAAAATCAACCATTGTGTAGAAGCAGTGGGAAATTTCAAGGCTCACTCTGAGCCACCAGATACCACAGGCAGTCCTCTTCACTGTTTCATGAGAACAGACACACTGCAAGTAGCTTAAGGAAAAGCAATTCTGCCCAGCAAAAGCTCTGGGAAATATAATTTTTGTTTCAGTCTGATGATGTCAGACAGGTCTCCAGCACAAAGGACTTGTCATCAATATACCCTGTGGAATTTCCACAAGTTAACTTAATGAATACCTTAAATGAACCACATCATAGTCCCCAAAGAAGCATCTGATGTTATGAAAGGGTCTAAAGCACACAGTAGTGTATTGCTGGTATACTGCTGTCAAATCCTTACCTTTTAAGAGTGTTATGTTTGATTTGCTATAGCGCAGGAAAACTCCCAAAACCAGATGGCTGGAAAGTAGATCAGGCTGCTTTCTGAGCAGCCTCTATTCAGAAAAATGCAGGAACTGAGCTCCCCCTTGGCTCTCCAGGAAAACCTCACCTAAAAATTTCCCCACAGAAATAGGTCACTAGGCTCAGGAGTCACCTGAGGGTGAAAGAGAAATTTATGACCAGCTTACTGAGGCAGAAGCTTGCAGGTCTCTCTGTAGGGCTTCAATCCTATTGTTTTGTTGTTGGACTGTTGCTTCCAATCTGGTGTTTTCAATTTCAAGGCTTAAAAAGAAATATAGTTCTTACTATAAATATCTGCCAGAGCACCAACTCCAAAAGAACTGTGTGAAATAATCAAAACCAAGACATCCTTCAAAACTGCAGTATTTTGCTGTGATGCAACAAGGCTATCTCTCTATCTTGTGGCTTCCACCCAATCCCTGTAAGCGACAGACACCTCACCCCACTGTGTGGTTCTCTTACTGTTGCACGTGTTCTTCCAGTTGTTTTATAGTAGTGTTAGTCTCAGAAGATGCCAACAGGTGGTCCTGCAGTTTCTGGGCAGAAGCTGTTGCTTCTCTTTCCTTATCATCCAAGGCAGTCTTCATGTCACGAACACAATGCTCAGACTGAAGATACTTTTCTTCCACCTCCCGCAACTGTAAAATCACAGTAAGAATGCACAGTCATGAGGTGAGCCTTTTATACAGAGGAGTCAGCTGCTGCCCAAGGATTCACSTGCTGGATATCTGYGCAYACCCTCTGCCCAAAGAACTGTAATCACTGCAAATACCTTYAGAGCTTTGCTTCTACAAGTGAATGAACACAAGCTGTGTTACTTCCTCATCTTCTRCASTGGCGTCTCCYATCCCTCCCCAAATTTCCTATGCTCCAAATACCAACACTGCCCCTCAGACTCTTTTGGTGACTTAGAATGCTCTTTGTACTCATTTATTTGCTCCTCCATAAAAACATGAATTAAGAAGTTCATCCATCTGCAGTGACTYCACAAATCCGTCATAAGTATCAGATTTAAAATTATTTTTCTTTWAGAACTCCAAGGCCTCTATACCTCAGTTCCTGGAAAAACACAGTGAAMGGTGGTCCCTGACTCAGAAATAGCTTATACTTCCCTTGCAGGAAAACCATATAAGGACACCAAGTAACAGCAGGGACAAAAATGCAGAATAAATGACAAAAGCATTCAGACATGTTACCTGGTGACAGGGCATGGTGGGGGAGTGGGGGCAGTGGGAAAGCAGGACAGCAAAAAGATGTGCAAACACAGCAGTCCAGTACTTCTGCTGTTCTTCAGAAATCAGACAATCTGCTTCGCAAAACCAAAGGCAACAAGCCTCAGACACACCTTTGCAAATGAAAAAATTTGTCCAAGTAAGGGCATAATGTCTGCATGTCAAAGACATGGACACTGAGTTTATAAAACAAAGCAATTGATATCATTAAATCTATCCTGCTGAACTTTTTTCCCAGAGTTTTAGGACAACGTCCAATCCTACTTTTAAATAGGCACCCTAAGATTTATTCATATAACTACAGAAATTATGTACCTTGGTTTTAATCTTTTCCATTTCCTTCTGCAAACGCATCTTGTCYTCCTCCAGGTCACTGCGGTACCGTGTAGTAACTTCCAGTGAAGCTTCTGACATAGATTGCTTTTTAAGAGCATCAGCAAGCTCCTGCTGCAGCTGTCTGATCATGCCCTAATGAAATAATTGAATGAGCATAAATAAAGTTGTAAGAACATAAAAAATGCCTTTACTCTGACTTATTTGATTTTACAATTAGACCTGTCTTTGAATTGAACTCAAGTGAAATTGTCTGTCACCTGCAGGCATATGCACAATCATCTCACCATTTTTCTCAGCTGAGCACTCCCAAACTCTCAGCAGCTGTTCATTGAGGATTTCAATTTCCTAATACACAAAAAAGACCCAAGTACTGTTCTTCCTGAAACCATGCATAAGCACACAAGTGAATTTTTCTAACACAATCCAAAGAAATCTGTTGTAATGCAAGAACCATAGTCTGACTGCAGATCCTACTTTGTTGACCAAAGGCAGGACTTGGTATCACATCATTCTTTGTTCTATTTTTACATTTTACAAATATAATTAAATGAATACRTGCATCTAAAAGCTCTTTTAAAATATATTCTAAGTATATGCTGAATCACATCCTCTTACAGCTGTCTTAATGAGTATGTTTTAGAACAACAACTGCCTTTATACTGACATATTAGGTTATTAGGTTTATTAACATCTGGAGAGTTCATTCAGTTATATAGAGGTAGTATTTTCCAAGAGAACCCATTGTTTTGGTGTGAAGAACACACAGCAACTCTCAGATTAAAATGACTGACAGATGAAAAAAGTTATAGAGAAAAACCACCTTTCTTGATCAAAGCAGAGACTTGGATACCATTTTTCTGCTCTTTGCTCAGATCTGAGCAGCAACATCCCATTTACCAAAACCTTCCACAATTTCAAGACAAAAACAAATCATCACTATCTGGTCCCATGCATATAGTTACACCTGGTACACTTTAGAAACACAAAATAATTTCAAGARGTRGAAAACTTTAAATTGCTCTAAGTCCGTAYTTTACCTCTCTCTCTATTTTGTCAGTCTCATATTTGAAGACTTGCTCTCTTAAATCAATACACTTGGCATTTAATTCCTTGTTTCTTTCTTCCACTAGGTAAATCTGCTTTTCAGTATCAGCTCTGAGTTTGTTGAAAATWTCATTGAACCGATCCTGCACATCATTCACTACTTTTTCTTTGATGATCCCCTTATTCTGGAGATCTTCCAGTTGCTGACGGAGCAAAAGGTTTTCACTCTGGAGCTGGGCCAATCGCTCCTGCATGGATTCCTGCTTTATTGTAAGTTTGTTAACTTGATCTTTCTCAAGTTGTCGAGCATGATCGTATTCCTTTGCCTGACACTGGGTTTGACTTAATTCTTTTTGTGTCATTTCTAAATGCAATGTTTTTTCTCTGAGAGTTTGTTTCAACTGGTGAAGCTCATTTTCTARACTATTAGCTTTGCTTTCAGCTTTACTCAGCTGCTGAGACAAGCTCTTGTTGGCTTCTCGCACATCGGAGAGGTCATGATGGAGCTTGTCCTGCAAGCGAAGCCATTCATCRCGTTCTCTCTGAAATGTTCGTTCGACATCACTTTTTGATGACTGATGACGTTCAAGCTCTTGAACAGTAGAGTTCAAACGGGAACGAAATGATTCGATTTCTGTCTCCAGTCTGTCTTTGCTTTCTTTTGCCTGCTCAAGTTTGGAAGTTAGCATTGCGGATTCTGTCTTTAGTAAGTTCAATTGTCCATTGTACTGAAAAACTGTTTGTGTTAAGGTTTCCTCATTCAGTTTCAGTTCCTTTTTGAGATCTTCATTTTTTTCTTTCAAGGTCTCATTTTCCTCTAAATAYTTTCCTTCTTCCTCCTGGTGCCTAAGTCTCATTTGATCAAGTTCTAATCTTAGCATAGYAATCTCATCTTGCAGTAACTGATTTTTGTACAACAGATCCTTTTCTCTCTCAGTGTCGGATTCCTGAATGACAAGGAACATAAGCAAATATGCAGTTAGGAAATAAACCTAYAAAACCACTTCAGCATTAAATCACATTTTAACATTTCTAACAATGCAACCTGACTTCAAAGATGAGAGTGAAGTTTCAAGTAAGAGATAAGTTACTCTATGAACCAGCGCACATGTRAAATGCATGCACAGAATCAAAGTGTAATGTATCCATAAATAAACATGTCAAACATGCAATGTCTTTTTTCCTTAAACCAGCAACTAAATAATTATTTAAAATATCTCCGATATAARGGTTTTAAAATGACAGTGCTTTCTTGTGTGTGCATATAAAATATTTCCTTTTAGGTTAATTTAGCTGTGTTACCAATCTGATAAAATTTCAGTCTACCAAGGGCAAAAAGGGTATTTTCCTTTTTATATGCATTTTGGCACTTTTTTTAGCATTACTGAAAGTTAGCTATACAGCTGAATCATTCCTGGAATGCAAGAGTCCTGTACAGTGCCTGTTCATGATACAAATTTTTTCCATGTAAACATATTCACCCTACATTTATTGGGCAGCACAGCCAAGAACAAATTCGTCCCAGAATTTCACATTCTCAGTAATTTCATTAAATTTTTCAACATTATTTTTTTAAATACTGTGTTTATGACTGGTTATTCTCCTTCCATTATTCTAACTAGTACCATTGCTGATCTTCCTCCATAAAACTTTAATATGCGRAGGTGGAAAAGAACATCAAATTTAGTTACTTGAAGAATGAAAAGAGAATACGTAATTTAAAAAAMCCCAGGTAATGGGAACACAGAGTGAGTGTCAAACAACTTCCTTCCTGGTCAGTCTGGATATAGGTAGCTAGGTGTTACACTGCTAGAAACCTTAAAAAGTGATGATAAAATGTTGAGGAAAAGAAAAACACGACAGTTTCAAAAATGCCGTAAGTAGTGTTTTCTTTYACTGTTCTACTTTACATACAGTTCAAGTACATACAGCACTGATACTGCTTTCCAGAACTTTTAAAGATATGAGAAAACAGAAGAGGTGTTAGCACAGTAAAACAACACTGGAAAACTGTAAATAATCCATCAAAAAGTAGAAAAAAAATATAAAAACTTCATTATGACTTCAGAACAAACATGGTGAAATTTAATTAATTAGAAAAAAATTGTGCTTACATCTGAACTTTTTCCTATAGTCCTTCTTGTCTCTTCTTCTAGTTCCTTTTGTCTCCAAAGATGGTTGTTCAAAATGCCTTCTTGCAGGGCTCTGGCACTYTTTTCCTGAGAGAGCTGTCTCTGTGTTTCATCACGCTCATCTTCGACCTACAATAGTACAAATAAACTACTTGCACCTTCAGAAAAATCAGAGCTAGCAATATCTTCCCACTTTCCCTTTTATTCTTGTAAGTATTTTTGCTTTCCTCTCTTATGATAATCCATCTATAAATTTTGATTTTCTTCTGAAAAACTAAGAAGAAATACTGAATGCTTTGTAGTAACTTAGAAAAACTTGAAGTCAGGCTTTGCCAGAAACGAAAAAAAAAAGGAACAGACTACTTGAAAACCAACTGTTCGCAAAATCTGGCAGTAGTTATCCAATGCCCGTTCCACCTTCCATGATCAAAGTACCTCCTCTTTAGACATACTGAAATACAATGCCAAGTAAAAAGAAGTAGAAAATAAGAAGACAAGTGTTTAAGTCATTGTAAAATATACCTGTTTGAAGAGCTTTCTCAGTGTTACTAACTCCATTTCTAAATTCCTTGATTGTAACTCAAGTTGCTGTTTCTCCTCCATCTCTTTACAATATTGCTCTTCTTTCCTTCTGAGTTTTTCTCTTGTTTTCTCATAYAGCGTTTCTACTCTGAGCCTCTTTTCTTCTTCTTGTTTCAAAGTAAATCTGGGATTTAACAGAACAGTTGAGTTCAGATATTCCACATCATGAACTTGCAGAATTAACTCAAACCCTACAAAYGTTATGTATTTTCAGATTTTATATTTTTACTTCAATTTTTAACTTTTTTAAGAATTTTAACTTCATTCCATTATCTATGGTATCAGTTTTACAAGATATAGAAATAAACCACTGAGTCTTTTATCACTTGTAAGTTTATATAGGTAAACATACAGTAGTACACACATTTCTGTTACTTTTAAAGAAGTCATCTTGGATATTACAGACACTTCAATCAAAAGGAGTTTGTCATCAATCAAAGCAAAATTAATTTCCAACTGTGATTAATATACATTTTCTTAACATGATGTGCATTGCCTGCATATAACGGATTCAGTAATGCTGATGAAGTAGTACATCACATATCTCTCTGGCAGACCTACCAATTTTTTAGCAAGCCTTTTGTCTTAAGCAACAGTCTTAAACAACTGATGACACAGGCAAAGCAAAAAGTTTCTGTTTACTTAGGAATGATGCTCATTTTCAAAAATATATTTAGAAATGCAGAGCGTTTAAGTTTAATGTGATTAAAAATAGCTTTAAGCCTCTAATGACCTGTATCTGGAACAAAGAAAAGCAATTTGATTTTGAAGATCATCTAAGAGAAACCCTTAAGGAATATCAACTTCTTTACCAACTGAAACAAGCAGCAATAAGCACCAACACAGTAAGAAAAGGTCCATGGTATGTCTACAGTACCCCAAAAAAAAGCAGTTTTGTGTTTCACAATTATTTTGAGTATTTTCTTCACACATCCTTGCACCAGTCAACAACTAAAAAGAACAGTATTCTTAAGGATAAGGACAGAGCTGGCAATTGAAAATCTGCTTCAAAAATTCTGCAAAAACAAGTATCAGCAGCCATTAATAAATTGTTCAAAAGACTGATAGTAATATTTGTATTTCAATCGTTTATATTGCCAGGAAAAAAGCTTTACATAAAACTTTTAAGGTAATTTCACAAAAAGCAAAGCTTCTATAAATGTAGGCTAACATTGCTTTCAGAATTTATTAAGAATGAAAATATTAATTATACTGGTTCACGTTCATCTTGCTGTCTGGCAAGACCACCAAGGTCTTCTCAGCAAGCTCCCTGGCTGGGCCATYCCCAGGACATCACAAGGGGATTTTCCTTCCCAAGAGCTAGGCTTTGCATTTGTTCTTGCTGGATTTCCTATGGTGGGCAATACCTACCCCTGTTAGAAGTGATGTAAACAGTAGTCAAAATCCTCATGTCACTGAAGGCTCACTAAGGATTACAGAGAATGGGGCAATCCTGAATTTAACTATTCAAATAARCAAACACTTTTTGCTTCTCTAAACACTTCTGAGCTGCACTCTGTGGAGTTACCTGAATTCCCAATATTATACAACAACAGAAACTTGAAAGACAAAAACATACACATCTCATATAAATCCCCTCTTGTACATCTCATTCTTCCATACAAGCTCTCTTGTTCTCTTCTCTTGCTACAAAAAAAACAGTGAAAACAACATCCAGATGACTTTAGATGGTGCTAATATCCAGGTGGGGCTTTTTTCACCTGACATTATGTCCTCCTTTATAGCATGACTTGCCCATGGGATTCAAAATACACAAGTGCAAAATGCAAAAGAAGCTTCTCATCCATCACATGTATCATCAGCACCTTCTGACACAGTAACACTGMCAAGAGAACAGATTATCAGAACACAAGGTAACATACTTAAGGCTTTGGATATCACTTTTCCATTCCACTTCTTGATGAGCCAATAGGGATTTCAAATCTTGAGTCTCTTCTGCTATTAATTTTGATTCCTCTYTTTCACTTTGCAATTTTTTTACTTCTCTCCAGACTGCTGCATACCGATTTTTTTCATGCTCTATTATTTGTTCATATTTAAGAAGTATGTTTTGAATTTTCAGTAAAATAGCAGAACCTATTTTGAGATAGAAAAGACAAAGCTGCACATATGCACAAATACTTTCTAATGTGTAAATTATTTGATTTGGTGTAGGTGGTAATGTTTTGATAGTGGGAAGACTGCAAGTAGTAAGAATTCTTTAGTATTGGGAGTGAGAAGAGGCCAGAAGATGCCAGACAGAGACAACGGACCCACTGCAGAGCACAGCTAAGTCTCTCTACCATGTTGGTAGCACCTCAGAAAAATATATTTAGAAGTCAAAACCACCACAGAGGCAAAGGAAAGGAAACAAATGTGAGAAACAGCTCTGTATACAGCCAGGTCAGTGAAAAATAGGGCAGTGGGGAGGTGTTATCTTAAATATAAATAAACTCAGAAACCTAGGAGTACATACAAAGAAACCCTGTTTTAAAAGAGAAGCTTGCAACATCTGAGGAAAAAGTGACTTTAGAACATACCTGTATGATCCACAGTAAGCTGTTCTAAGAGCAACATAGCCTCCCTGTAGGTGGATGAGGATGGTTCGACATCCTCTGAAGTTGAGTCAGATGAGTGAGTTAAATCAAAGTCATCAGTAACATCCATTTTCATGCTGACCTACAAACAATACAGTATTTTCTAGCACAAGTTGTATAGTATTCAACTATGTAATATTACAAATGCATGAAYGACTCATTCTCTCATTCACAGTCCACATCTGATAGATCCCACCTAAGCAATTATAAGCTGATAAAACTATTTATCAAGAAACTAATTTTACAGTACCTTGTTCTTTTCACTCCCTGTTTTTGCTGCAGGTCTGGAAAACAGAAATATATTTCAGTTCTGGAATATTTATCTTGTATTATGAACAGTATCTAAAGTTGTTCCGAAAACCCAGTTTCAGAAGGGAATTGAAGTAAAATTTAATATAAGAACTTTTTTAGATGTAGGTGAATACTGGAGAAAAATTATCCATCATCATTATTGGAAGATTTTTTTTTCACAAGGTATGAAACAAATASTTGAAATAACTGTTCACTCAAAGCTATAGGAATCATACAGCTACAGACATGGAGATACACAGATACATAGTCAYGTGCATTCCCTGTTTATTACTAGAGGTTTAGCTCTCTTCAGTATTGAGAGTCTTTCTCTTACAGGTCAAAGAACCATAAGTTTGGATTCTCTAGTGTGCCTAGGCTGACTTGGATGGAGTTAAGTTTTCTTCAGAACAACCCTTACAATGGTGTGTGTTAGATTTCTGACCAAAACAGTGTTGAAAACACACCAGTGTTTTAGCTATTGCTGAACAGTCCTTGAACTCTGTCAACAACTTCTGTTTCTCATTTTGCCCCCTATACAGTTAAGTTTGATGCAGGCAAGAAATCAGGAAGACATACAATCAAAGAAATAAAAACAAARAGAAAACACCAAATCCGAAGATGCYTGTGATTAAATAGCAACTTAGTTCTGGTGTAAGTTTCTCCCTCTCCTTTTTTAAAAATATAAAATATATGTTTACATATACACTGACCTTCAGGTAATTTTTCAGCACTTGTGCACATTGTCCTTATAATGAATTTGGCAAGGATGYTCAAAGCATGTTAAGCAAAAAAGTATTTTGGAACGCAAAAGGCATAAGATCTTATTGTCACATGAAGCAATAAAAACCACTGTGCACATCAGGTTTACAAAAAGTTACCTTCAACTTTAGGTCAATTTTTATCATTAAGTAAGTTTTACTTATCACATTCCTTAAATTCTGTACCTTCTTTCCTCTTGAGATGTTTCACTGGAAGTGCTATGATCCAGTACTTGAAAATGATTCCCACTGGAAGAGCTCATCTGCTGATTAGCCTTCTGCTTTGAAGCCTGTCCTTTATTTTTCTTTGCAACTTTGGGATTTAGGGCAAATTCACTATATTAAACAGAAAGAGAAGAAAATCACCGATTGAGTAACTTYACAGAAAATATTTCTTTGAAACTGACATACTTAAGATGATGTCCAGAAAACGATCTCTGATAAAACCCTGACAACTCCACAGATTTTGGAGTATTTAAATGCACTTAAAAAACCTTGCCCTAGGAATTAAGGGGGAATGTGGAACCTGAACTAGATTCAGGCAGTATCTTATATCCACATTASAGGAAGTATTAGGAGCAGAGATTCTTTTGATGGACAGACAGAAAACCACTCCTGCTTAGGAGTACATAAAAATATCAATGCCTCCTTCAAACTTTGGAGATTCATTTGGTRTATCTTTTCCCTCTTCCTAAAAAAMCATGTTTTTCTTAAATGTTTGTGAAGCAGTGGACTACTCAGTATGGCTTTCAGCACTAAGGAAACTGCTTCAACTAGTACAATATTAGACAACCTAAAAGATACTCAAGTAATACTATAAATAAGAATTAGAGATAGTATCTTTAATTTACACTTTCATTGGCATTTTAATAATTTCTGACCTCTCCTCAGGTGAAAAATTCTTGTTGACTTTTTCTTCTGTAGTGTTTTCATCCTCCGTTTTCAAACTGTCATTTTTCTGCAGAGTAAGCTTTTCTTTCATTTGCTCATTAGTAATGCTGCCCGGTGGTGTATTTAATTTGTCAGCATTTTCCTGTTTTGTCATTGTCTGCATTTTGAAACATCTTTCTTTGCTTTTTTCCTTCTCAACCTACAAAAAGAAAGTTAAGTTTCATGTATTAATCAGCATTTCCATAAAAGAGAAACACAATATCCAAGATTGASTAATTCAGGATTTACCTCTGAAAARGTGTAAAATGAAAAAAAAAAAMCCAGACAAGTATTTTCACAAAGATTACACTACAAAAGTGTATTGTCCTTGAAAGTACATTGAATTCACTCATGATTCTATGATGTAACAGCAATAYAATCCTTAGAAAGAAAACAACAGCATATTATAAAGCATGAACAACAAAAATGCTAAAGCATTGCTGATGAATTTGAGTTAGGACTGCACAATGTTAGTTGTGAAAACAGAAATTAAAAAAAAAAATCAAGTGGAAGTGTGCTTGGTTACTGATTCCTCCATGGAGAGTGGGTAGGGCGGCAGGGAAGAAGATTCCAAGCCCACCAGCAGAAACAGTTTCACTCACAGCAAACAGTGAAGGACAATGAAGACACACCATGCAGAAATCACCRCAAATGAAAAGTTCAGTCAAGACCCTGTTCAGAAGCTATTTTCATTCTTTGTTTTAGAATCAGAACTAATTTAATTGYGTGCACTTCTTTTTATGTCAATGAAGTGACAACTTACACCGGAACTGAATGCCACACACTGTTAAACTGGAACCACAGTGCATTCTGTGATTTCTGAAAAAGGGGGAAAAGGACAACTCTCCACTGCTGTCTTTATCTRCAAGTATTGCATTTTTATTAAAACAACCAATTTGCACAAAGCATCTTCATTTAATGATTAATAGCTGAAGTGAACAGGACCATTGATACGGAGAAAGACTAAAGAATAAGGAGTAGCAGGTGAACTACCTCTTTTTGCAGCTGCACCTTCTCTTTCTCCAAAGCCAGGAATACTGTTTGCAGCATTCCTACCTTACTCTTAAATCTCTCCATATCTCGTTCTAGTTCTTCATCAAGACTCCTCTCAGGCATGCCACACGATTCCTGAGCAGTAGYGAAAAGACTTTCAGTTTCTGTTTCTCCTATATTATTGTTGGTAAGGCAGTCCCTGGGAATATCATCATTAAATCCAGAACCTTTTTTAGGTTTCCTTTCTGTTACAGAAYGTGCATTTTCATCACTTGTACAAACTGGTGTTATTTTAGGAAGAATATTAGAARTGTCACCCAAAATACTTGATTTTAAGCTATGTCTCAGGGAATAAGCAGGACCTTCCTCTGCATTTTTACCATTTCCATTATCATTCTCTTCTGTTTCCATGGTAGACATTTTCTTTTTCTCTCCTTTTGCTAGAGAAACCTTTTCATTTTTTATAYAGTTAATGCCAGCCTCTTCATCTGTATTCGAGGTATCTTCTACATTTGTCTTTAAGATATTTTGATCAGGAAGAACACAAAGACTTGGAAATACAATTTCCATTTTGGGTACTTTTCCACCTAGTTTAATATCTCCAAATTCACCTTTGCTTTCTAACTTATTACTTGATTCTGTCACAGGAGATGAAATATTGTGACAACTTTTCAATTCTTCGCCAAAGCCATCTTCTGGTATTTCTTCCACAAGGGAAACAGTTTTCCCAGCTTCATCTTCACCAAACAACTGCTTCARCTCTGCTGTAATGTTTTTAAAATTTGTTTTCAATTCCCTTTTCTCATTTTCAACCCACATTCTTTCATATCTTTCTTCCCAAGGTTTTAGACTTAACTCCTTGTGAGCACTGTGTGATTCCTCATTTTCTGTTAGGSTTTCCTGATGTGCAATTTCTGCTTTGTCAGTCTCATTTTCATGTGCTGTTTTTTCTATCAAGCTGGTACTTTCTAAAATGTATTTATCCTTAAGTAAACAGGTACAGACGAGAAGATTATCAAGAAAAAGGAAGCACAGTTAATCTGGGTAATTTCTGTTGCAAACTCAGCCTATCATATAACATAAATAACAGCATCAAGATATTTTGAAAGCAAAAAATAATACAAATCAAGGGATTCTAAATAAAAGGCTCATTGAATCACCTTTTTCTTAAAAAYAAAGAAATTACTAACTACTAGGACTTACTAGACACAACAGTTTTTCTAGGATTGGAATTATCTAGACATTAGGGTTGCTTTTACCTATAAGCCTGCCTGCTTTCTCTAACTGGTGATCTTTGTTAGGAAGGAATTTATTTTTTCATGTTTTATCGCTTTAATACAATTTTTCCTTGAAACTGCCAATGTTTTCTCACCCTTCTTCATCCACTCTTTTCTACTCTCTGCAATTTTACAATCCCCAGCCAGCTAAGCTAACACACTKTTAATGAACATGACAAACTTTTTACTCTGCACCACATAGAGAACCGGGCCTATTTCTTCACTCAAGATGCAAAAATGTTAAATTCCATTCCAAGCACCGAAGAAAAGCATTTATTAGGGCAAYCTCTCCATTCCTTCCCTCATCCCAAAATTCAGGAAACCACACTTGTGTGAAAACCATACCATGCCTCACTCAACCCCACCCAGTCTCCTCATGTCCCTGAACCCCATGCCCTGCTCCTCAACAGCTCTGAGTGTTTCAATCATGTGTCACACCTCTCCCAAAATGTCCCTTCCACGTATGCTTCCTTCCATACAGAACCTGCAGCCTTACTCCCAATGCTCTGAGACCATCCARCTCCTCTCTCTCCCTCCTTGTTAKCCAGGCCCTTCTCTCTCKGAAAAAATTCCTGCTTTCAGAACAKGGAGGGAGCACCTCAGCCAGCTACCATCTGCCTAAGACTCTCCATTCCCAAGTTCACTGCCCAACCACTACCATCCTCCAGTAGGCCTAAGCTCATGCTCTGCCTGTTAACATTAAGCATGTTCCTCTTTCATGGTACCGGGGTGTAGGGCAGAAGTAATTTSTTCCACTGTCCCTGGAGGTGCTACAGAAGACTGCAGACCCCTCTATCCAGCCCTCTCCCATTGCAGCCCCAACACAAACAGGATGCCTCCCTTATTCCTCTGTAGAACAGCCTCTGAAAAAAACCCTTTTCCAACGCTTACTAACACGGCCAAACAAGAACGTATTTTGCAGGGGCAGGGAAAGCACTGAGAGKGTCACAAAATTTAACCTTTTTTTGYTTCTTATTCTCTTACAAAGTGGAAAACCAGGCATACTTAATCAAACAAATCAGCATATTATAGACAAATTTCCTGCTTTACTTGAATGTGCATTTTGCATAGGGAAAAATAAGAATTTGATTGAACTATTTCCCAGCACCGAGTAAAAGGAAAAACACTGAAAATTTAAGCAAACCAGCTGGAAACAAGTTAGTGTAACAGCAAGTATCCAACATAAGGTGTTTTCCCCACCATAAGAAGACTGCATCCTATTTTATTTCAGGCTGTAATGCAACCCTTATCAATAGGAGTCTCCAGAATTATTCATTGACTGGTAAGTTTTCTTTACTTTATATGTRTGTAATATATATAATTCTTTGCTTTATGGTGTATAATACAATTGACTGATTCAGACTCTTAATTCAAAATATTTGAGGTTACATACCCACACTCCATAGTTTTCAACGGCATCCTTAACATCTTCTTTTTCAGCTGATGACATGTGAAAAGAAGATCCTGAGCACTCCTCACCTACAGGGAGAAAACACATGTTTTGATAACCAGCATGATCTAATGCTGGTTATTTACATAATGCTGGTTATCTTATTTACATTTAGAGTGCATCTTGAAGCACGTTTATGAGAAAAATCTGAACACAAAATAATGCATCCCCTCTAATTAGTGAGCTCTTAGAGAAAAAAAATACCATAAAAGAGACTTMAGATGCATCTGTGTACACTGGTTTCTTCCAGGGCATCTGAAGGAAATTTCCTGAAAWTCACTATAAATGGTAACAAATAAACTAATCCTGTTTCTTAGAAGTATGTTATTTCAATCTCTCTCTTTGAAACGCTGGATGCCAGACAGTAACTACTTACACGGCTCCAGCAACTGCCATTTCCCTATGAGCAATGCACAAAAATAATGAAAAAAAAATAACAGCTTTGAAACCTTTTAAGACCCCAGCTTTACTCTATGCATGAAACAAATCTTTCTCTAGMCATGAATCTGGACTGAATATTTCAAACTGCTGCCTCAGCTGTTGCAGCAGACATGGATGGGACCTGACAGACTTGTTTAATGTTGAGAAATAATCCATGATCTGAACATTTCGCTCATACTGTTGAAAACTGGATTCCACTCTTCCCTCCCTCAGAATTTCTATATAATATGGGGTCACAAGCTTCTCAGACACAGTCATTCTGTCTGGCAGCCTACCCTGAATCTCTGTTACACCAGAGAACTGGACTCCAGATAATCCCAGACACAATCTAGAAGCAGCAGCTCCCTGTCACTGCTCYTGAGGAAGGCACATGGCACACTTTCAGGTGACAAATACTCAGAAAGAAACAAGTCTTAGCAACTCAAGTGTAGAATTTAAAAACAAGAGATGCAGGCTTTTCATCTTCATCACTCTGCACCTCCTGTCTTGCTCCATAATGCCATGAATTCTACACAATAGCTTTTCTTACACAAAGTTTCACTGCTAAAGAGGGACACAATATCCTTCCTACAAGAAAAGTGAGCTAGACGGAGAAAAATAGATATCAACATAAAAATACAAAAGGACATAGTATTAATGAGTCACAGGGCCAACCTCACTTCTCAGCATTTTCTGCTTTAGGTGAGTACTTCTGCAAGCCTTCATTTCTTGAGGAGTTCTTAACATTTGATACAAACTCAGAGCTACAACTTTATGTCTCAGCTGGGAGCCTGAGCTCCTCAGTCAGTCATACAGATCTACACAGGTCAGCCCTAACCCCAAGTTACAGTGTRAAGCAACAACCTTGTCCTTCCACCTCACTGCTGGGTAAAATTTCTGGGTTTTTTTGTAGATTTGATTGTTGGGTATTTCAGCACAAGGCATTTCACAGCACACAACAGTCATCAGTGGGTTGACAGCACTTATTTCACAGGATTGTTGTGATGTTCTCTTGATAACTCTGATGCATTTCAGGTAGTCTGATAAATACTAATAACAGCAATAATTAGGGATTATCTAAGGATAGTGTTTGATAAGGAACACAGGCATTTTCCCATTTTCCTTGATTTTCAACRTCACAAAGGAGCTTTAGACTTTACTCATGCTAACAGACATCCCAATACCAAGCTGTTTGCTGGTGCAGATGAAGGCTCCAACCAACAACAAAAACAGATACATGTGGTTGAGGAATATTTATAGGCAACACCACAGAAATTACTCTGGAGAGTGTCCTAAGTTATCACTACCAAGACTGCTGTAATCAAAAGCAACCCAAACTCCTTTTTAGTCCTGCTCATCCATGAAGTTTTGAACAGCAGCTATGTTGAGTATGAAGTMTTCAAATAAGATTTTATGATCTTTGGAGACCATAAGAGGTATTTCACATAGTGTTTAATCCATCTTACAATTTCTGTATAATCAGCACAGAACGAGGGAAAAGGCAACAATGTTCTTCCATGTTCAGGACTGCCTGAAAAGGGGAAATGACAACACGTATGCTGGAGGAAGCCTACATCATGGAAAGGTAGACTACAGGAAGGAGCAAACATGTACATATTTCAGTACTCCTTCTGCTTCCAGAACACCTTGCTAGAACCATTAATTTAAAATTAGGAAAAGATTTGCAATTACAATGTGTCTGTCCATGAAAGAATATTACAAAGAGASTGTTAAGAATACCTTCAATGTCCTCCACATATTCTAAATCAAATTCCTGCAATAGATCTGTAAAACATAAAAAAGATGCCTTATTAAATACTCCTCAAATAATTATGAAGCTAAACMCAGAACCACATGAGGCAAATATTACCTGATTTCTGCTGCCTGTTTTTAGGAGAAGTTTCGTTCATTTGCAAAGCAGATAAGGGAGTCTTCAGCTATGAAAGACAATTGGATGATAAAACAACAAATTCAAAGGAACTACAAACTATTTAATGAGCAGAATAAGTAGTCAGTCTGACACGAACAAATACATACCTGTGAATTGTTTGGTTTCTCCAAAAAGCCTGAAAGTGAAAAATGTTTTGTGAAATGTTAATTTTTAATTGTGGGTACCTTTTGCTCAATTCAACATCAGTAGTTTCTACAACTAAGTATTAATCACAAGCATTCTTTCATCAAGAGCACAATACTGAATGTTCCATTTACCATCAWGAACCATTTGTCTTTGTATACAAGAACAGAACAATGCATACATCCCACCATGCACCTTGGATTAAAAAATTATTATCACWGAACTAGGACAATTTAGGTGAAGCAATAAGGTCATGTTTGTTAACAGAACAGGATTAAAATACTTAGCCCTTTTGAGGAGCTGAATCCTGCTTTCTAAAAGGATTATTTCAAAAGCAAAAGCTGGTCTGCTGTAATGAATGATCATAAAACAGTATTATGACTATGATTATTCTACAAGTGCTTAATGTTGAGGAGCATTACTTTAGTCTATAAATGCTTACAGACAAACATTAGCCCACCAGGAAGTTACCATTGTCACTTTCCCCTGAAACAATCTGGGAGCATGCTCCAGGTCTCTCTGCAGCTGGGAGCAGCACACCAGATATTTTTCTCGGACCTTCAGAATCCGTCTGTGTAACCTAAAACACATGAATGAGAATTGGTACAAATGCATTTTCAAATAATTTCWACTCAAAAAGCCCCTGCTAAACCAATTCATGTAGCATGGCATCACATATATTAGAGAGACAAAAACGCCTTTTAAGGCCCTTGGAAAGAATGCATCAAGACACAGTATATTGGAAAATCATAGCAGTAGTGKTTTTTTTCAGATCTTGGGCAAAAACTTCAAGCCACTACTCTGCCACACTGACACACTGGACAATCACAAATGAGAATTAACACGGTAACTCAAAATACAGGTTGTGAACCAACAGCTACAGGTCTGCAGTGGTCCAATATATGTACTGAACTTACATATCTGACAGTCAAGTTGGTATTGACATTCCCTATTGACATTCCCATATATCCTGCAGCGGTGAATGAACACAGTGCTGCTCCCAATTGAAAGAGCCATTTGGGTTGAACAAAGATTAGCAAGGCAGAGCTTACAACTACCTTAAAACTAACAACATTTAAACCTTGTATTTTTAAGAACAGGATGGGAAGAGGTTGTTTTTTCTCACAAGAAGAACCAGAGGGACYTAGCTACAGACCTTGCTCATTGCCACAGACAGAAAGACCTGAAAAGGCAAACAAGGCCAGCACGTGTAGTGTCTCTGTTGAACATGACTTTAAGGAAGGTCAGAGTCACCTACAAAAGCTAAAGAGGATCTGTTCAGAAGCAGCTGGCCATCTAGGTTGTGGACCTYAAAGGCAGTGGCTGACCAGGTCATCAGACTAGAGCTGACTGGTGAAAAAGCAATAATCCTGCCAGCCTCTGTGAAAAGGTCACAATATTTTTAGCAGCAAGGAACTTCACTGTTTCAATACTATAGTAGAAACCAAACTCAAAGACCAATTGCTAAGAYCCAAGCCATTAGCTTGACCTAACTTCACCCAATTCTAACTCAGCAGCTGGCCTAAAGCAGAAGTATTTCAAGGCCGTCCAGCTACGACTATATGGCAAATGCAGGAAAAGAGGAAATAAGCCTTATCAACAGTAGGGTCCAAATCAAAAGCAAGCTCTCATTTTAATTCTGGATATTACTCCTACCCCCTGCAATGGAAACCCTTGTGTCCTTCACAAGAAGTACCTCGGAATCCCAGGGAGATTCAGCATCTTCCTCTTGCTCTGCTCCCATTATTGGAAGGACACCTACAAATAAGGTAAGAAGTGAGTATTTCTGCTTTTTCTCATCAGTCAAGTCCTGCATCTTTGGATGTTCTATTGCTGAAGACAAATGAAGAAGCAAGTTTTRTTCAAGGGTTTCTTCCCAACCAGACACTTTATGTTATCTCCTTTACACTTTCAGCTTCTTTTGCTTCTTTTCCATCAGAGGATGGCTATATACAACAGCTGACAAAGCTACAGGCAATATCCAACAATGTTTGAGTAATATTCAGGAATATACTCCAATATCCTGCAGTTCCATTGTATACAAAGTTAAGGCCACCTCTCTCCAGCCTACAGCTCCAAAATTTGGCATTTACCATCACTTTCCACTGAGTGTACCATAGAAACACTATCCAAAACCTCCTCACACTAACATCACTAAAGCCATCAAGAAACAATAATCCTTTTGTTGTGCTAYAAGGAAAGCTCTTCCTTGACAAAGTTGTTAGCCAGCCCCTTCCCAGAAGCTAGACACCTAGCATTACCATTTAAAARCAGAGGCTCACACCTCAAACACTTACCCCCAACATACAAACACCATTTCTGTCTCAGGGGGTTAAAATTCAAACCTCTTCTCTAGCAAATGATTTTAAGGCTCAGTCTCAGGGGGGTCCTAGCTAGACTATACTACTGTATTTCTATTTTAAGCTATTCCATTAGGAAAAACTGATTTAGGATTCAATTGTCTGGATGCATACACGCAAAGAAGGGAGAAGGAGCTGGACACCAGTGAGGGCACCCACCCCAAAAAAGGCAATTGCTGGTTCCAACCTGAATTCCAACTACTTACACTACGCCAAATGTACACTTACAGTAAAACATATATAGACAGAARAGCAGATACAGGCACAATGCTAGAATACAGCAGGTTCTGCCAGGAAGTCCCCTGTGTAGCAYCTGATCAGCAGCTACACATGCTCCAGTAACATCTATAGCAACAGGGTACTGTCTGGAGACCGACAATGGAAATGGTGCCTTCTCTTCCTACTGTCAGACCTCAGGTAAGTACCAAAGTGCTCAACTCTGACATGCTGGTAATGTTTTCAAGCACACACGTGGTGCTGGAGAGAAGGTCTCTCCTTCTACATTTTAAAACTGGACAATATGAGGCACTGAAACAGCTTTCTCTCAGCTTGACTCAAATCCTTCCCTGGTTTCAGCCAAGAGCAATCACAGCTTTTCCATGTGACAGTACTGGTCATAAAAGGGAATGCTATTGCCTCTCAAGACACTCTAGTCCTCCTTCTCTTTTTCATCTATGCATTATGTTCAGATCAGTCCAGGAAGAACATCGCAAATCAAGAATGGCACTTGCTTCATATCGCATTGCTTGGTATACAATGCTACAATTACAGTCTTTCAGAAGTGAATGAAAAGCAACAAAATCTGCATTCCTCCTCTGCCAGTGCCTACAAGGACTCACAGACAAGAGAAAATTTTGCTATCACAGGAGTCAATCACCACTTTAGTTCATTTTCTATGCATTAATATTTGTAGAGAAGAATTTGTAGAGGAAGAATTTGGATCAGGATTTGCTAAGTCATTTCTCTCACCAGAGTTGTCTTTCAAAGTTTTGTGGACTTCATGACTATCATTACAAACAGAAYTTTTCACGTCCTCAACAACTGTAGTTTGTAGCTTTTTGCCAGCACCTTCCTTCTCCTCTTCGTCAAGTTCAGATGATTCTTCCTAAAATAGATCAACCAAATCATCATCTTCGCTGCTCCTCCATAAGCAATTCCTCACGTCTTTACCTCTGGTTTTCATTTAAGTTATACCATTCTAGAGCATATTTGTTTTTTTCTTCTACTTTGCTCTACAGAAAATCATTAGGTTCCTGTTCTCAATCTTAAGCAAATTTCTTTTTGCTTCCTCACTTGCAGCCATCATACCATGAATTTTCCTAAAAGATAGTGAAACTTCACAGATAAAAACTGTAACATAGAACTGAGAAAATTTTAACGGATTCCAGACTCTATTGTCTATGCTTTTTCCATTTTACTGTACTATTCTTATAGCAAAGAAACTGCTTTGACTCCAAATAAGACATTATCTAATATCAAAAGTGGATGAGCAAAAGACAGATATACGTGAAAAGTAAGTATTAAGAGAAATCCACTTTACCATGCCTTTCTTACCTATCTGAGCCTCAGAAAACACACTTGTGATTGAATCACCCCTATATACTTACTTTGGTACTYAAGCGAAACGTTGCTCTCAAATTTTCTTCTTGCTTATTTAAGTGCAAGTTTTCACTTTCTTGTTTCAGTGGTTTACAGACTTCATTATCTACTCTTTCATATTGCTCCTCTTCAGTATCTTCACCATCCACACGTTCAAGTATGACAGAGGTTGGTCTTTCAGGTCCTGGGTTTTTTTCTGCTAACCAAGAATTATGGCCACTTTCAAAGCCATCATTGAAGTTTGACTTTTTCTCCCTAAGACAACTATCCAAAAGAGGCTGAGGYATCTCTTTTTTCCAGTCTGTTGTTTCAGAGCCCACGAAAAATGAGTCAGTATTTTTATGAAACTTCTCCTGAATCATGCTTTTCCTGTTACTGCTTTCTTGAGTATCTTGCAGATTATTCAAATTTTGAAAGACAGCTTGTTTTGGTACTGATTTGTGAGCTCTTTCATTATTCATGATCTTTGGAGACACTGCTGTTTTATTTTCTTGAAACCTTTCACAAGAGCCAGCTATAAAAGACACRGGAGAAACAACAGATTCCTCTACCTTTTCATCATGTTCTTTACTTACTTCATCATCATCACAGACATCTCCAGTTTCACACTTAGCTTTACTGAAATACTCTAATTTCTGATTAATTTCCCCTTTAGGTTCTGTTTTCTCCTCTTCCAGTATTTCATTAGACTGAGTTTCTTCATCTTCTWGCTCTTCCTCCTCCTTTTCATCTTCAGTAAAATCTTCATACTCCTCCTCTTCCTCTTCTTCCTCATAATCTTCATCACCATCTCCGACATCATTTTCATCCTCCTCCTCCTCCTCTTCTTCCTCCTCTTCCTCTTCCTCCTCCAATCCTTCTTCATGTGGGTTGCTTGCAGCTGAGGCATCTTGATTAAASAATTCTTCATTGTCTCCTTTGCTCACATTTGCACCTGATAGGATTTTTTGTTTGAGACTTTTCTTTGGCGACTTAGGACTTTCAATTCTAGAACCTTCACCATCATCTTAAAGCACAAAAAAAGGAAAATGCATGTGAATAGAAGGACTTATGTAAACACTAACAGGCATGTTGTCAGATTAATGTACAAGAGAGAAGCCATTTGGGAACGTCTAGAAATAGACAGAAGTGAGGTTTGGAGGTTGGGCAGGATGGAGGATGAACTTGATGAAGGAGAAAGGCTTAAGAGGGGATTAATATCTTAATTTTAATGACTTACTTTATTCTGAATTATTAAGTGTTGTGTTTTCAAAAAGCTATTTTTCTCTTTTACCATAAAAAAAAAAAATCCCAAACCAGGCAAAAGCAAGTCTACTTTATATATCAGTGTATCATTTGCAAATAACTTACTGTTTTTCCTAAACTGCTGTGAAGCATTCATTAACAGTGTCAGGTTTGGCTTCTGCAGCTTCTGTAAATAAACATTTATTTAAAATTTTTAACAGTAACAACAAATCCTTTGTTCACATCAAATCCTGAACAGTAATTCTATCAGACTGTCCTTATGACAGTGCTGGTTTCATCCTATACATCTACACAAAAGGATCATACACAATTTAGTAAGTATTTCACATTGTGCAGGCACCCTTCTGCAAATTGTTTCCAAAAATATTTATGTGCATAACCGTTCTAAAAATCGCTTTCTAATATYTGTAACACTTAAGTAAAATTCAATTATATTTAAAACTGCATTTTCAGGATGCTCACTTGCAAATGYGCACAAGGTAAGTAACTATTAATATCCCCATACTCAATGCATAAATAGTCCCTCCAAGTACAATTAAAAATAGCCCTAAATTCCAAAATCATAGCAGAAAATGTAAAMAAATATTAAAAAATCAGTGTAAATATCAGAAATATTTAAATCAGTGTAAGAGTATGAAATCACATTAAAAYTAAACATGCTTGCATCTCCAGCATYACAGAGYGGGTGGAACTACCACACTCAGGTTCTACATCACTGCACAATGCCAGTGCAACAGAATTGATGCTCCAGACATCTCTCAGAAGATGTCAATTCCACAGACCACTAATAAAAACAGTAGGCATGAGAGCTTGTAACTGGCAAAAAGAGTACTACCCAAGCATTCAAAAATGAAAGAGGAAAAACATGCAGTGTGAGACCACATGCAAGTATTCATGTCATCTATAAGTCATCTTATAGAAGAAAACAGATGAYCCATTTGAGTAACTCATCTGTTCATTGAGTACTCTTGAGGAACCTGCTGAGGAAAGGAGAGATAGGTGATGAAGGATTTCTGTAGATCTCGATAAATAAATGTCCTTTATCACTTAGGACTCTATCCCCAAATGTACGGGAAACAAACAGTGTTTGGAGAAGAACGGATAGGTTATTATAGTAACTTATAAACTTTYAAAGTCTGCAAATCTGACTCATGTGAACAAGAAAAAATAAAATTATGTGGTTATCTTGTCACATACTGCTTTTTTTTCTCCAAATTACAAATCTACTGCATAGTCTGTTACAGCTTCAGGTCCTTTAGGAAAAACTCACAGCAGAAGGAAGGCTGGCAGGCCAGAGATTGCTCTAAAGAGAAAACAATATCGGCTGGAACWGCAGTCTGTTTCAGTTCCAAAGAAAATTTTGCTTCAAACCCCTTATTTTTACAGGACATTTTTCCTGCAAATGCACCATACCTTGGGGGTAAAATCAAGTTCCTCTTCCTCAGAGGTATGCCAACTGTCATCGCTCCCCTCTTTCTCAGAGCTTCTTTAAAAGCAAAGCAAAATGAGTACTGTGTCTCTCAAGTCATTTCTCAAGTATGTGTTAGGTATTTTTAAAGTCTCACCTTATTGAGTCTCCTTGGGAGAAGTCATCTACTGCTGTTCAAACATTAATTGACATGTTGAAATTAAATTTAGCATGCTAAAAATTAACCATTTAAAAATCAAACATTTAACATGGACAATGCTACACATYATAATAGAACAATGCTTTGGGTTGTAAATTCCATACAAGGTGGCATAAATGACAGCATTTCCAAAACAAAACTGCTCCTTCAAACAACACTGAATTTAAATAAAAAAATAAAAGGACATATAAAGACCAGAGGTATATCTTCTTCAGACTGTTATAGGTAGAAGTTTAAGAAATATGAAAACATGTCTAAACTAAAAAAAAAAATTAAAAAAGCATAACATTAATATGCTATGTTAGTAAACAATTAACAAAATGGTGTGGTTTAGCAAGATATTATGTAAAAAAACTTTCAAAGTATTCAACCTACACACAAGTACACATCACATACATAGATKTAGTATTTTATGCAGCATTGTGTATAACATTATGCTATACATTACACTATCTGCTGCTCTACCCAGTTACAGATTATTTTGCAAAGGTGATGAAAATCAAAAAGCATAATCAAGCTCTAAAGCTCAAGYAGAAGAACAGTTCTGTACACTGCACCAAAAAGGGAATTCAGCAGAAAAAAGGGGCAAACCCAGAGCAYTCTACAGCACACTCCAAGTGTTCATCAGGGTTACAAATGTGACTTGCTCATAGGATAATAGGATAAATAGGTCAGAAGGAACCTCAGGAAGTCTCTTAGCCCGCCTTCTCAAGGCGGGCTCAGTTATGAGGTCAGATAAGGCTGTTCAGGGCTTTACCCAGTGTGGTCTTAAACACTTCCAAGGAGGGAGATTGTACTGTTCCCACATCCAATTAGAAACYATTTTGATGCCATTTCTGCCTCTTCTATCTCTGCCTCCTGTCATGTGCCACTGGGAAGCATTTGACCTTGTCTTCTCACATTTACTAGAAGCTGCTGCAAGATCCCCTGCAAATTCATTTCTCTAGGCTGAAAAAGCCCAGTGTYCTCAATATATCCTCAAAGGGTAAATATTCCTGTCCCTGATGAACCTGATGGCCTTCCACTGAACTTGCTCCCTGTTAAAAGACCAATCTCCCTTGCACTGGAGGTTCAAATTTCACCCAGYGCAATGGACACAATCCAGAAAGTGCCAAGTAGCAGTGGATAATCACCTTCCTCAATCTCTTGGCTATGCTGCTCTTAATAAAATGCAGGACACTGTTCCCAGGGCACCCTGCTGCTGGCTCATTCTCAGCTCACTCTCCCAAGAGCCATCAGGCTTTCTCAGGAAGGCATGTCTCCTGCCAGGAAGCACCAGCATGTTTTGTAGCAAGGGGTTGTTCCTTTCTGCATGCAGACTTTGCACTTGGCCTGGATGAGTTTTGCAAGACAGGCCTGACAGTTCATTTGCTCAGCTTGTCAGAGTAAAATGCCTCTGAATGACAACACTACCCTGAAGTGCATCTACTGATCCTCCCAACTTAGGGCTATTTGCAAACTTGGTAAGAATGCCCTCTTGCACACCATTGTCTACTAAAAAAACCTGAACTCTGGGAAGCCAGTTTTAAGACTGCTAGAACCTCTCAACTATCAACAGCTACGATGAAATAWAAGGGCTCTACAGATCCCAAAACAGAAGGGGAAAGCAAACCCAATCTTCACATAGTAGCTATTTCAGCATTCCTTAAGTTCTTGATAACTAATATTTGTTAACTATCATYATAACCAATCCAAGGTTTTTGGCAGAATCATTAAAGGGAAAAGAAAACAAAGGCATATCATGCCTGAAGACATCTTCTCTACTAGAATTAAACACAAAGGAGCATGGAAATTTTTTCTGTTCTAAAGACAGCATTTATGTGGGAATTTTGATGAGTATATCTYCTGACCTGCACTGGGCTTTTGGACAATGAAATAGAGTGCATGTCATACAGAGAAAACTAGAAGCTGAAATTGGCAGTGCAAGGACAAGCTAAGAGTTAAAATACCAACACAGTCTCTAATTTTTACTGTTTCCTTTTGCAAACACACAGTATTTAAATAATATTAATTAGSTGTACATACCACAATTTCCTGTTAAGTAAATCAGTATCAGCAGTCAAATCTGCCTGCTAATATCCCAAGATGAATAAAAACCTGTCTCCACCAGTGTGGAGCAGTCAGTTATCACTCTTGACAGGTTACTTCAGTTACATTTTCAATTAGTATTCAAAAGAACTGAGTATACTTTCCAAAATTTTGCTTCTAATGTACAGATKAGTTCAGCTGGGTAGAGCATGGTGCTACTAACACCAAGTTTGTGGTGGGCCAATCATTGTATGGGCAATTTACTTAAGAGCTGGACTTGATGATGTTTGTGGGTCCCTTTGAACCCCAAATATTCTGCCATTCTGTGAATAGTAACTTTCAGCAATGATCAAGACCAGGTCACATTGTCCTTTAGAAGGCAAGAGAAMAAGTTCAGGAGCTAGCTTAAAGACAGAACTCTGATTGCAGCAGAAATGGAATCTAGAAAAGCAGTCTCTGGAGATTGCTTGTTTCTACTTTAATTGAAGCCCATTTCCATTTCAGAGAAACAGAGATGCTTATTTAAAAATAAAATTATTTACTATCACCAATGACAAAAAGCAAAGACTAAATTCAATAACAAAGAACCAATGCAAAACATGCAAACAAAAAAAATCACACCAAACCTGCTCTAAAGTAGTTCAGAAAACCAATACCATCAAAACAGGGACCTCCAAGATAATAAACATCATAGATGTGTTGATATTTCTATATTGTACATCACTTTCYATGTTTTAAATGCTACTATACAAAATACCTTTCCTTGATTTTCCTGTTCTTGATGTCTGGTTAGAAGACTGTTGCATTTCTATATCCATTTAGGAAAAGGCATGGAAAGGACAGATGGAACAATGACATCAGAATAAACTGGAATTTCCAGAAACTTGGAAAACATAAGCAGTACATCAAAACAGCTACAGCAGTGGGAGAATATCTTGGGACTATCAGCCTATTCTACAGTTAGAAGTGCTGGAAACAAYCCAATCATAATCTACAGAACACTGCTCTCAAGGGACAGTGTCAAACATAACTTAATGTACTTGCTCCATGTAAAACATCCATATTTCAGTAYTTTGCAATACTGAAAGAGGTTATCAGAAATATACTCTCCTGACAACTTYGTATTTATCTCTGCTGAGACAACTCAACTTTACTACTCCTTGTCTAGCATGTCTTATGAAATGCCTTCATGGTCGTGGAGTGCCTTACACATACAACACAMAAAATTCTTTACTGAAAGCATCTCGAAAATCCATGTGCTCAAGAACCAAACTTTGGAGACATACTACCCAGAAATTTCAAGGCAATCTTGGCTCCCTGTACTCAGACCAGCGTGCAACTTTAAGACATTAAGTTATTTACACTTACTCAAGTTACAGTTCCAGTGTTTCTCAGATCTTKCTAAAACAGGAACCCAATAACTTGTTGCCTTAAATCAGCTCATCCTAAAAGTTGTGTCAGTTGGTGCCTGATGCAAACAAAGGTCACTTCTACTTCAGCTCRAAGAGTCTGACTTACATTGATTTGACAATGCTGAACTGTTTCACATCAGCTGTGCCACCAGACACAGACAGGAGGGCAGCGTGTTCCCCAGGGCTATAGAGAAGGCCACAACTGGACCAAAATGGGTGCACTGACAGGCATCATGCATGTGTGTTTGTGTGAGTGTGCATGTCTGCGTGTTGTGGAACACAAATTCAGAATATAAATCACTGTGCATCTGCTCTATCCATCAGACTTACTAAAATTTTGTGCTCTAAGGCAACAAATCATTCTGTTATTGCACCTGACACCAAATTTCTTCATGATGGAACGCCTGTCTCAGAGCAGGAGTCTCGCTTATATTGATTTTGCCACATGCAATGAAAGTGGCAAAACGATTTGTATCAAAAAAAGATACATTTAAACAGTTAAGAAAGGATCTCACAACGGTTTCTCATCCCTTCTACACTTCTCAGTTTCCTTAAGAGATGATACAGGACAATTTTTACTGACCTTAGGAGACATAAATCACTGAAGTACTTTTTTCTAAGAGCTCTATGTTGAAAACTCAACCATTTCTGTAGGAACCCAGGAGCACAAAAGGAACAAWACATCACACAGTAAATACTCAAATAAGCAATAGCCAACTTCTTAAGTAGGCTGAATTGCTCATTAGAGGAGAGTATTTTAAAAAATATTCAAGAGGTGTAAAGCAGCAAAAGGAACAAGTACAAAACACTAAAAGATCCCAGARAAATTGTATAGAAGACCAACAGAGACAAAAATAATTCCAAAATGGGTCTTTCTGTTCTCYTGAGATCATTCCAACCTCTCCTCTAACACAGCCTTCAAAGTCTGTTACTGGAGCATATCAGAAGGACTCTCATAATGCAGGACCTGTACTTTTTGTGTGCAAGCTARAGACTACAGAATTAAAGCAGGTAAATGTTCTTTATATGCTACTAGCCTCTTAGAGGCAGTAACACTGTGCAGTTTGGGCAGAAGAACATTTTCCTGATTAAACCACCTGCACAAAAACCTTTCAGAGAACCCCCAAAAAACCAAAACAAAACCTCTTACCCCCCAAAAAAACAAACCAACAAAAAAAACCCTAAACACAAAAAATCTCCAAAACAAACAAAACCCCAAAAAAACCCACCATGACAAAAAAAACCCCAAAAAAAAACCAAGAAAAAAAAAAAACACCTGTAATCTATCAAGTAACTTTACAAACCAAATGTTCCTAAGTCAAAGAACAAAGTCTTACTCTAAATTAAATTCCTGCATCTAGGAAAAGTCAGTGAGGAAAAATATCCTGTATTTTGCTCCTATTTCTTGACACATTTAAAAATGRAGTGAGGAACTGTATTTAAAGGAATAATGAACTGTGTTTGAGCACTGTCTTCTGCCTATTTGCCACACAATGCCAACGCAACACCCTTAAAAACTCAGAAAGAATAAAATCTCTCACTTGTAGGGCTTGAGATGTAAAGTACAAGACAAACAATTTAATTTATACTAAGGTATTAATTTTCTAAGACTCCTCCAGGACTCTAAGCTTATAAGGATAGACTGGATTTTTAAAACTCACTGAAGGAGTTAATTTTTTGATCACAAGGCAATTCAATTGTATTTCTGGATCACAAGGTAGTAATTTTTTTTTTTCATAAAAGTTACTGAAAGTGGAAGAAAAGCATTATTTTTATTGTAAATCAAACTATGTTCAAGCCAATGCAGCGTACACARACACTGCAATGTTATTGCCAACCAAGTAACTTTTATAATATAGTATTTGCTATATCTCTACAGCACCTCCATGGAAACAATTATGACAGATTCTGAGAAACAGGACATGCAAAAAAGACTTTAGTGGAATTATTCACATTAAAATGAAGACAMAAACTCCATGAAAATCAACAAGACATGTACCTTTCTCCTCATTTCTCTGTTGCTTCCCAACTACAGAAAGAGGAATAACTTCTCAGGAGGAACCTACTGCTTTTGTAATTGGATTTTCACAATCTGAATGGCCACCTCTAGATATAAGTACACACTTGAAAAATAAAACTACTTTTGCCTAGTTCCTTCCCTATCCCCATTCTCTCTCCCTCAAGGAAAACCCATATAGAGGGGCAGTCTGACTGACAGTAACAACGCTAAGAAGTGAACACAGAATGCAAATGAAATGCCTTCACAGCCTGACAAGCAGCACTTCCAACTGTCATCGAATAGGCACATTCACAAAGCTTGTGCTACTCCCTCTGATGCTCCACTACGATAAATGGTGAAAACAGTAAGCACTAACAACACAAAACCACTAAAGGAAAGGCCACAGTGATTCTCCCTGTGAGTACTCTGTGGTTAAGCATCTTACCTCCTCTATCCACAGCAGGTGCACCCAGCGTAAAGCCAGCAGCTCCAGGCTTGTGTGGAGTGCCAAGTACTGTGATGCTTCGTGCACCACCACCTGTAGAAGCTTCTCCTGYGTTTTCCCAGTCTGCATATTCTGCCAGCTGTTTACTAAGACTGTACACAGAGAGGAAATACAATTGGTAAAAAATAATCACATACTTGCATATACCATTTAATAAAAGAGTTAACAGCCACTTCTTATCCACCCTACACATATTCATAGCCACACAGATTTACATACTCATATGCACTTATTGCATGACTATTACACACTTCAATATTCACTACAATCACATTCATTCTATAGATGTCATACTCAAACCTATGAAGTTATTACTCCTGCTTGGCACCTGTCAGGTTCCACCTCTGGAAAACTGCAGCATACAGACATGTYTTATACCGTGTAAATGTGAGCTTAGCAATAAAACTTGAAATCTATCAGAGAACTCCGGATAAAAATTTTCCTCAACTTCCAAGTTAAAACTAGATACTGGAATGATACAGACCCAGAAGACAAGAGGAAATGGCCACAAGTTGTACCAGGGGAGGTTAAATAGGATATTAGGAAAAACTACTTCAGTGAAAGAGCTGTCAGGCACTAGAACAGACTGAACAGTGAAGCTATTGAGTCACCAGCCCTAGAGATATTTGAAAGATGCTGCAGATTGGCACTTAGGGATGTGGTTTAGTGGKGGGCTTGGCAATGTTAGGTTGATTCTTAGAGGCCTTTTCCAATCTAAATGATTTTATGAAGACATCACTGAGCATACCTTCAACATAGGTCTCAACACACCACTAAGCCTTGGTGCTGTTATCAAAAATTATCAAAAACCACACTGACAACTTACTCTAATGAACAGTTTAAAATTTACCTAGTATATCCATGAATAAYAGCATAATCCTCAGCTGTCCATCCATTCGTGTCTTTATGTGAAACATCAGCACCATACCGAAGAAGAACTTTTATCAGATTAAGCTCTCCACCAGAAGCAGCAGTCATAAGTGGGGTTCTGAAGGATCCAAAACATATCATATGAAATAGCTTGTTTTACGCAGTCACTGTAATCATTTTTGTCTCTGCCTCAAAAAAGTATTCTCCCCATTACTTTAAAATTAACAAAAGAAAAAGCATTTTTCATTAAGAGAAACAATAAAATAGGAGAGGATCTCAAAACAATTAAATGTTTAATCTTAAAACAAAGCTTCCACATAGACAACACTTACATACAAACTCWACTACTATGCAGGAGATGGCTTTTCAATTTGAAGCAATGCTGCTGAGCTAGYGGCTGGCTTCTTCCCAGAAAGGCCATCACAGATAACATTTTGCAATCCTCAATGTGGAAAAGCACCAAATGAGATATGACAGCAARTGACTGAAATATGACCATCTTTCATAAGTCACACAGAAGTAACTGCTTATGTGTGGCTCCTGGTTTTGTATCTTTTCAGACCTCATTCCCATGCCTCAATCCAACCTAAACAATACTAAAAAGACCCATGCAAAGTTTTGACAGCCCCTCACCTTTCACATTGATCTCGAGCATGCACGTCAGCTCCTTTTTTAAGGAGAAAWTCCATTATTTCTTCATGATGCTCGGAGATAGCAAGAATAAGAGGGGTACATCCCTCCTGAAAGGACAGATAATTTAAAAACCAAAGTGAAATTAAAAACCTTCATGAAAAATATGAATGCAACTTTTGGAAAGCATTTCATTAACAAATATAAAGTTTACCTTATTTTGGGCATCAATATTGGCACTGTGCTCCAGTAATAGCCCTGCTACAGCGATACTACCAGATAGGACAGCCAGATGAAGGGCAGTGTTGCCATCAGTGTCTGCCAGATTTGGGTCAGCACCATGGTCTAGCAGAATAGCCACACATTTTTCTTGCTGGCACTGTACTGCCTGGAAACAATACACAAAAAACTTGCAGTATTTACTACTTTTTTTACAATCGCTCCAGCTTCCCAATACTAGGAATTAAGAGCACCTTCAAAGATTAGTTAACATATGCCCATTCCACACCAATCATAATATGCATGTTTTTACAAAGGTCTACATAAAGAATACTAAAAAATCAGTAAGCCTCACTTGCAAGAACAACATAGTCCATGTACCTTCATCAGTGGCGATCTGTTATCATTGTCAAGAAGGTTTAGCTTGCACTTGTTTTCAACTAGATACATAACTACATCCACATGGCCGTTTGCACAAGCAAGATGCAGAGCTGTCCTGAAAATGATACAAATTGAATTAGCACAGACAGGGATAATTTCAGGCTTTTTTGCTAAACAGATATGACCACAAGTTTCACTTAGCCAACAACCCAGCAACTACAAGCTAAGCAATGTAAAGCTCTAGAGTTCACTTTGACAAGCAGSTGACCAGGTAAATCTTGTAGTGATTAGCTCTGACCCAGGATTCATGACTAGCTGCTATCACACCTACAAGTGCTTTCAACTCTGTGCCACGTTGTGTCTTCCCTTTTCAGCAAGGTTGAAAGCTTCCCTAGACTACCTATGAAAAGCCTTTCATCTCCTGACTGATGCTGTTCCATACACAATTTTGGACATCCTATGGGCTACAGGACCCACTTTATGGAAGGAGCCTGTAGGTGTGAGACCTTGCCACATCCCTTGCAAGTGTAATCTGCTTTTAGAAATCCCAAGTAGAACTGAGATATTCATATGAACAAGGCATACACTTAAGCCTTTACTTCACAGGTTTCCTGTTCTTCACTTTTATTTCCAATCATGTCTTTCAGTCCCTGGAGGATGTGATGAAGCTCTGAAACACAATTGCATCTGATGGTTATTGAGCCCACACATCACACCCACAAGCACTGAGAGGACATAGGCAGGCCCATAATCCTAATGATTGGTATAACATACACTGGCTACAGCAAGCAGGCAGACTGTCCACAGGATCCCCGTAAGGTAAGCTTTCCAGCACTGAGCACTGTCATGCCAAAATCTGCTGTGCTCTAGAGAACTTACACTGCCTTGTCTCTTGTAAAATTTGTTTTGGGTTTTGTTTTTTACAGTGTGCCACCTTGTTTTCCCAGTTATAACACTGATAATAGCTTGTTACACAAAAGAAAGCGTTACAAGAGGGAACAAAGACTTATAGACAATACATCAAAATACAAAAAAAAAGCCAAATAATACCAAGGCCTGCTAAGATCTGATGACTATTTCCATAAAGGCCATTGGGCACCCTGACTCAGGCAAATGGGGCAGGCACAAAATGCAGTCAATTCACCTTAAATCGCATCCCCCATCTTYAGCTTCATAATCAAACACTAGTTGCCAACATTCAGGCACATAATCCTAAATACTAAAGTATGCTTACTGTGCTCTTCCTTGCTTCTTCTACAAATCTAGGTGTTTTTAGAGAAAAAAAAAAACAAAAAAAAACCCAAACTAGATGAGTTTTATTGCAGCCAGAAGTCCTAGATGAGTTTTATTGAAGCCTTCTGGACAGTAAGCCTGGGAGGCTAACCTATACTGCTAAAAGAAGAATCTCTTCAGAATATCACAAAGGATTTGACTCTGAGCCTTTTCAGAAAAGGTGATTCCCTTATGCTTATGACAGATCACTAGGAACTATGCTGCAGCCCAGCGCTTCTACTTAAGAACTGGTAAGTGCTTGCTGTGCTTGACTCAAAACCCCACACAACAGCACCTGCCAGAAGCAACAGTTTCTCCTGCAAGTCACTGAGCAGATCTTCCAGTCCGGCGTACTGTTAGCTGTACCAAAGCCTCAGAGCAAAAAAAACTAACTGCCGCCTAACACTGTGGCTTAGGCTGCCACACCACAGTCACAAAAGGAAACTGTGCATGCAGCATCAATAAATGACATGTTGATTTTGTGTTATAAATCCTTCCTATCTGCAGTGTCTTTAAGTTGCTACCGAGGTAGTGCATCCTTCGGGCTCACTACTGAAGCTGCACGCTGAGCCCTCAGAGGCGCACACAGGTGCGATTACACAAGGCTGGAGAATGGCCTTGAGGCTCCTCCCGCCGCTCCCCTCTGCCAGGCTAAGAGCTCGCTTCCATTCCTGAGCCCCTGGGCAAAGATATACGACTCCGGGAATGAGGAGGCCGCGTCAAAAATGGGAAGGCGACAGTTGGCCGAATTCAAAAAGTTTATGGCAGCACAAGCCTGATTCCCACCGCCAGCCAAGGGCTACGCTGTGCTGCGGCGCCCGCCCTGCCGCTCCTCACAGCGACGCGGCCGCTCCGCCCCTGCGCCGGGGAGCTCCCGGGGGCTGCTACAGCTCACCTGGGGCTGCCGAGACCGCCCCGCGGCTCCCGCCCTTACCGCTCCGCCTTGTCCCGCCCGTCGATGCCGTATTTCTTCAGTCCCTGCCGCACCTGGGCCAGGTCGCCGCTGGCGGCCGCGCGGTGTAGCTTGCCCAGGTCCTTCTGCCGAAGCTCGTAGGCACCGGCGGGGCAGGGAAGGGTGGCGCTGCCGGGTGGCAGCTGCCCCTTCTTCTTCCTCCCAAACCCGAAGATCCTCTTCATCCCGCGGCTGGAACGCAGGCACAGTCTCGTCAGAAGAGAGCGACGGCGGGAAGCACCCGGCGGGATGTATCGTGCCTCAAGCAGGAACAAGGGAGAGAGCTCCCGGCAGCGACCTTGTCTCGGTGCGKCTGCTGCGGAGCGAACCCTGGGGCGGCGGGAGCCCCGGGGCACAGACRGCACCCACGACCCCCGGCAACCCCRACCCACCGCCCCGCACACGGCGAGCCCCGCGCAGGCGCAGGACGGGCGGGCAGCGGCGGGCGGGCCCGCGCAGGCGCGGTGGCGGGAGGCGGGGAGTTAACCGACATAGTTCTGTGCGGGAATCCGTGTCCCGGGGCGCTTCGTGCTGTGTGGGTGCTGCTGTGAGGCTTGGGTGAATGGGTGACAAAGGAACAGACAGCAAGGATTAATACAGGGAGAAAGGGGATGGAGCGAGGCTTCAGACAGGCTTCGTTACGTGCCTGACCAGATGCTGAGGAATACGTCTGGTTCAAGTAGCTGGGATCGCAGGCTGCCGGTTGAGGTGCAGATGGAGCTTTGCGTGGGAGCCCGAGAGGCCATGAGGCCGTGAACTGCCAACCTTCGGAGCATCAAAGGGCGCGAAGATGGGTGACGCTAATCAGGTGAATAGAATCTGAAAGACAAAGCAGGAGCCTGGATTGCCGACTTTTTGGATAACAAAGGAGTTGAAGACCGGTAACGCCAGCGAAGTGGTTGGACAAGGAGAGTGGGACTGGAGCCTACGACTCCGATTTGCGGCGCGACGGGGGCGGTAGAAGCCCAGGGTTCCTTATGTAGGTGTCCTCGGAGGCACCAGCTCTAGCTGTTTATGTGTTACTGCACAGGAATAAATGGCTTTATGGAAAGAGATGTCTGAGCCTCTGCTATGGGAAACCTGGGGTCGAACTGGTAAGGAAAGCTGGTCTGGCTGTGTGAGAGTGGGGTGTGGGGAGGGGTGTCAGGCGAGGCACCCCTCGGCTCGCTGGAACCGTGTAGGGGCTGCGCTTCCAGCACTGGAAGCCTTTGGCCCTGGCCTCTGACTGTCAGAGTTTTGTGAATGGTCAGACTGGGAAGCCTCTGTAAAGCCCATGACAGACTCAGAAAGCTACTATCTRGTAAATGTGGCTAAGTTTGGCACCGGCACGGAGGAGTACAAATCTGCAATCGGGCGGACTGCATGAAAATGTAGCACAGAAAGCAAGATATTTGGTATCGGTAAATTTGGAATCATTCTCAATACTGTGCTGCTACAGTGATGTCACTGGTTAGTTCAGATACCATATGATTTGRGGGTGATGCCGTGGTACGGTATACCCTAGCGTATTTGGCTAACGGAACACCTTGCCAGAGCAATTTTTTTCTTATCTTTGGCAGTTTCTTTGAACAAAGTTTGTATCTATAAACTTTTTGCATATGAATTTCTGAAAAACAGATGGCAAACAAAACTAATTCAAACAGAGTAATGCATTTCACTGTGATTTGCAGTGAAAGTATTTTTTTGCATTGGGACAGGAATATAGTGCCATTTCTTAAGGAGGTCATTCAGCCCTTTGAAATACTTTCTTCTCCTTCATCACTAAGAATGGTACCCCTATTGAGATCTATATTTTCCTTTCCAGAATGAATCTTCACAGCTCTGTCAAATGTCTTAGCCTCTGGCATTATTCTCTAGTACCGAGGTGTACAGTCACTTTCATTAGTTGATTCCCAATGTATTAGCACTGCTCTGCTTTTTCAGACCTGAAGACCCAAAATAATAATTTTTAATAACTTTAATGAAAATACACTCTTTTGCTGAAATGACAGCTAAGTAGGTTCAGGTTGCAAAACCTAAATTCTTTTGAGTATTAGGAAATTACTATAAGTAACCATTTTGTGAGTGTCTCTATAGTCAGTCTGACCATTTAATGGAAAAATGGAGAGCAAAATGCATATTTTAACTGGATGTACTTGTTTTTTTTCCAGTCATCTTAGAAGAAAGGCAAGTTTTATTTACAAGATGACAACATGGAGTAAACACGAGCCATCTCTAGGCTCTTCGGGAAGAAGTATTTAATCTCAACTTCTTTTTCCAGTGGATACATGCTCAGCCACAAATAGTTTTGTTTTTACAGGTTACTCCCCAACTAAGACCAGGAGACTGTAATTCCATGTCAAATRTATCAGAATGGTATCAATAAAATCCCCTGATATTACAATGTCAGCTTTAGTTGGTGGTGACTTTAATAGCTGAATGGGCTAAAATTCGATTTCATGCTTTTAAAGATAAGGGGATACTGATGGGGTCATAGTGTTATATTGGTACAACAGGAACTGTTCATTCATTATTAGCCAAAAAAGATGCAAAATAAATAGCTAGACTCTGTAATGAACCAACTGTCAACTGTTTGTATTGATCCTTGTTCATACTATTTCTTTAATCCTGTTGGCTCAGGGTGCTGTTTGAGATAGCAAAGTGTTTGTTTTTAGTTTTGATCCATTTCTATTTATTTTTATAGTTCTTTTTTGGATTTAGCTTTGGGTTTTTTTTTTGTTTAATTTTGGTATTCCCTATTCTGTTGCTTTTTCTGTTCAGTGTTCTCAATGCTTATCTGTAGTTTTCTCAGTATCATCTAATAACAACTGTTTCTTTTCCTGTCTGCATGAAATGTTTCAATTCTGCTCCTGAATTCTTGTTTCATTACAAGACTTGTGTACCACAGGAAGATTTCCAAATAGGGCTTAAGTGTGATATAAGTGTTGCATAAGCACTGGTATTTGGGTTAGTCTGATAAAGGTACACCTTTCCTTCAACATGATTCACTGTAGTTGGATAATTTAGCTCTCAGTCTTTGTACAGCTGAGGTATGAAATGGCAGTCTGAAATTCCCCTTTGCCAATATGGCTAATTTCCCTCTTAGAGCACATAATGTGTCAGTAAAGACTTGGGCTGATAACAATATGCTGCTAAGTATCTGGTTTAGTACACCTGCTTTGCAACTGCTGTATTTATAAGAGTGGTACTACTTAGAAAAGCTGTCTGGGAGGATTGCATGTCTTGAAAGTGYCGATGCTGAGGCTTTGAAGAGGACAGATAGTTAACACATATCCTGCAGACAGTGATTTCAGTAGCTTTTGCTCTAAGCAGAGAGCTCCAACTGTGGAGTGTTTCTGGTGTGACGTCTCTGGAGCTTTCTACAGTCATTGGTTATGCCGAGTCAAGTGGTGGCACTTTTAGTGGCTCCCAGTCCAGTCTGAACCCACCATATCCCATGCACACAGTAGGATTAACAGTTAGCTTTCCATTCAGAATGTAGAAAGGATTTCTTTTGGCTTCCTCTAAGTAATGAACAAGGAATGTTATTTTCTTTTCAATACAGTAAAAGAGTTACTGTATGAGATTGGCTCAGTTGCTCAGAGCATGGTGCTAATAACACCAAGGATATGAGTTCAATCCCTCTATGGGCCGTTCACTTAAGAGTTGGATTTGATCTATCCTTGTAGGTCCCTTCCAACTCAGAATCTTCTGGGATACTGTGATTCAGAAGAAGCTTACTGGCATAGTCAGAACCACTCAAATTCACTGGCTCATACTTTTTGGGCTACCAGTATACAGTTTTGCAGATAAACTCTATTTTTGTGGGGTCTGGTAGGTCGCCATTGGATTTGTTGGGTTTGATTACAATTTAGTTGAGCCRAATGCTAAATAAAACCATTGTCTTCCTTCTTTTTATCAAATTACTTAAAGTTATTAATCATAAGAAAGTGAGAAAAGTCTGCTGACAGTAGGACTGCAATGCATTGAGAACTTCAGTTGTGGCTTAACCCCAGACACAAACTGAGGTACCACACAACTGTATTACTACTACCCCCTGCACATGCACCACATCCCCACCCTGGTGGGATGGGGAGAATTAGAAAAAAGTAACAAAAACACTTCTATCTGGTGGGTTCAGATAAGAGCAGTTTAATAATTGACACAAACAAAAAAATTGTCATTAAAAAAAAATAAAACCCATATAAAACAAGCAATCCACAATACATTTGCTCACCACCCACTGCTGGATGCCCATCTTGTCCAACTCAACCCAGTTTCTATGGTGTGGAATATCCCTTTGGCCAGTTTGGGTACGCTCTCCCAGCTATGTCTCCTCCCCGCTTCTGGTGCAGCTCCCCCCGGCAGAGCATGAAACATTGAAAACTCACTGACTTCTGGTAAGCACTGCTCAGCAACAGCCAAAACATCAGTTTGTAATTGTGCTGGTTTGGGCTGTGGTAGTGTTAATTTTCTTCACAGGCTGGTATAAGGCTGTGTTTTGGATTTGTCCTGAACACAGTGATGATAATGCAGAGGTGTTTTTGCTATTGTTGAGCAGTGCTGCTGGGTCCCAAGAGTGCAGTTCTGGGTGACTTGCTCTGGGATAGCCACAAAATGGTGGGTCCTGAGAGCACAGTCTGGACTGCCTGCTCAGGTAGGCAATATTTGGGATACCTAAGGGCTAAATTAAGGCAGAACAATACCAAATTATCAAGTAGAAAGTTTTATTTATGGCAGTAAGGATGGCAGAACGAATTTTTCTTTCCAATCTTATTCATTCTGAAAAGCGCTGAATGTTCAGAATCCAACTATGTTAAAGCTGTACATTCTTCAATGGAAAGTCTATCAGTGATTCCAGTAATGGTAGTGAAATTATTGGAGCTGAAATGCTCTGTAGGGTCAGACCTATGGTTTTATTTGATGCATCCATACAGTGAACTTAACACATCAATTATTCTGAGTCTACAGTGCACATATCAGCACTGTCCCGAGGTGTGTTGGAGTAGAGAATGTGTGAGAAACATTCTGATGGAGAAGTATGGGAACCTTCACCCTTCCAGCAGTGAACAACTATGCAAATAAGTAAGTAGGCAGAAAGTTAATGATGTTACATTATTCACTTTGTTGTCTGTTGAAATGTTTTGTTGCGCTTACAGTTTGTGCCAACTGTTTCGGATATTGATAAATTTGAGTCTGGAATAGGCTTAGACATGACTTTCAGTGGACACTGAAGGAGAGAGCCATGATTGTTCCCAGAAAAGTGCCCAGAAAGCTTCAGTTGATAAAGGGCTGTTCTCTGACCTTCACATACTGATTATTAGCTTTTTATTCAAGTTCAATCTAGTTTCAGTTCCTTGAAAGACTGAGACTTTCTGAAACAATTATGCATACTTCATGTTTAAAATCAAACCAGCATCAGACAAAMATAAATGAGTGCTAAATCAAACTAYAAATGCAAGGGATTTGCTTATATTGGAGTCTTTGATCAAACTGCTAAAAGACAGATTTCATTGGCTTATGCAGCATTAGAGAGTTTACCGCTGCTTCTTATGTCATTTGCCTTTACTTGGAGTTTACAGTACTATAGCTCCTTAACACAGCTCTTGTTCTCAATTATGTGAGGAGCGTGTGCRGTGTACTCTCTAATTAAATTTGTGAGCTTGCAAAGGGCACTAGGGTTTTATAGCCCATACATTCCTTAATATATATAATTGTGAAACGGAGATGAGATGGAACATTATTGTAATGCACTTTTTGCCAACTGTTCTTTGGTGTATGTGTGGAGAATGATGTTTCAAAGTCCTTATGCTTGCCTTCATGAATTTAAGGAGATGAGGACTTCCATAGCTGTCTACTTCCCARCAAGACCTGGGAATGGTGTTTCTTCTCAACTTCCAGGTGTCAAACAYGTCTCCAAGCATGAAAATAACACTAGAAACATTCCAAACACATTGAGTGAGAAGATTAAACAGAACAAAGGGAACACTTTTGTTAAAACACAGAATATGAGTGGAGCAACATAATGCAGCTATTGTAATAGGCAACATTTTTGATGGTTGTGTCAAGCTCAAGAATCCAGGTCAGTCAATCTGCTGGTCAGAAAAAAGTAAGTGCAAAGAAGCCAGCTATGCAGAAAAACCCAAGAGATAAATTCACTGTGCTAGACGTCCATCTAATAGTCTTAAGAGTTTATATTCAAACTGCAATGAACAAGTTTTCACATCAGAACCAGGGAGAAGGGAAACCATAGATGCTCTATAATAACAAAATAACTTTTCAAAGCATTTCATTCAAATCAGGTAACTTTTCCTTAAAACTTCATGGTACTCCTCTATTGCTCTGCAGAGGGGATCTTGGTCCATATGAAGATTTTTTGACGATCCAGCACATCCAGTTTCAAGTTCAGCAGTGGCTGAGGGGAAAAGACACAAGATTCCTTATTTTACTTTTACAGCAGACAGGGAGAAATAAGACACTGTAAGAACATTTGAGATGACACAAGCATCTGCAGTTCTAAATGAGAATTTAAAATTTCCAAGGACACGTAACAAGAAACACATTTTGGCCACGTCTGCTTATCAGTCAACAGCATTTCTAAAGCTACTGAAAGACATTCCAGAGGCTACACAGTGAACATCTTCCGGGACTCCACAGATGACTCCAGAGGCCCTTGACAGTGCTTAACGCAGTCCCTGCAGAGCTCTTCAACCTGAAGCCTTAAACACTCAAAGCAGTGCTGTATTGGAACACTACTACTACATAGTAAGCAGTGACTCTGGAGGACAAACTGTCATGAAGCAGGTGCATTTCCTCTTTGAACGCCTGGCCTCAAATTACAAAGTGTGTTTGATGCTCTGTGTTGCAAGCACTGAACTCACRTTTGCCTAAACACTACTGTGCAATCTCTTCCTACAGAAAGACTACTTTTGTCCCTGATCATGTTTTTCTTGCTTATTCTAAACAARACTGCAACACCTAAGCTATAAAGACAAGCCATGAATGACAGCAAGAAAAATCATTATCTAACACTGGAGAACTGKTTAGTACTGAATGCAATCCATGTACAGGGAAGAAGGTATGGCTGAAATCTATAAAGATCTATACAAATCTGGGGGCTTCTTTGATATTTTTGCTGGAGATCAACTTTAGTGAAGGGCAACTTCAGCTTAAGCCAAATGTTTCTGTGTGAAGGAGTGGGTGAATTTTCTTTTTGCTTGTTTTTTTTTTCTAAACAAGTGCATAACATTTTATGCAACATTTGGAACTCAGGATTTTTTAATATTCAAGCCTAAACTGGAAAGCTAGCAGCTTAGCAGGGGAAGTTGAAAATAATGGCTTGAAAGTTGTCAAGACTTAGAAACAGTCATCTTTTCCCTTAAAAACATCCCTAATGTAATGATACATTACCTTCTTTAAGTTCCTTGGTGATTTTTTCATCCAGCCCCTGTCATACCTAGAATTATACATCAAATATACAGATATTTTTGCATAATGTAACATTAGCCATTTTAAACAGGTTAGCCAAACCATACATTGGAATTTCATGTTGAGCTTAGCTGGGAATTTCCTATGCCACAGTATTCTTTGTCACAGTGTGTCTTGTAAAAGAATGTTGTTACATAGTTCATTGCATTGACTTAAATATTTTTTGGCCTTTGACCCTCTTGAAAATTTTTACAACTCTGATAACCAGAAGTCTTCAGC
>NW_026623259.1:217173-362765 GCF_030028575.1 Malurus melanocephalus | reverse complement strand
CAATGCTGAGGACTGCTCAGCAAGAGGGCTTCAAAGCACTCTGTGAAAGCCATGTGTTTACAAAGCTTCTTCTGGAAGGTACATCACCTCTGTAACAACCTTGAGCTAGCCTCCCTTTCCCAAGGAAAGCCCAAAGCTCAGGGCCACTGCTAAAATTGCAGCCTAAAAAAGATCATTTCTATTTTTTCTTCACAGAAGAGAAATATGTCCTCTGAGAGGCTTATCCTTATTCAAACAATAAAGGACATTAAGTTAATATTTTCTGTTGTGCACAGGATGAGACTATAGAGACCAGGAAAAAAAGCTGGTCAGTTAAAACAACATCAACTTGAAAATTATCCTGTTAATGCCATGATCAGTGCTGTTCCCACTGAAACACTAAAGAGAAATGAAGGCCTGCTGAAGGGGAAGGGTCTTAAGGTGCTTTCTGCACAAACATGCCATCACAGGCTTTCAYACATAATGCTGGTGCAGGTGCAGAAGAGGAATTCATAAGGAAAATGCAAGAGGAAAAAGGAGTCCCTTATTACCAGTCCAAAAAGATGCATGGACTTACCTTTCCAGTTTCTTTGCTAGGTATCGTCTAATTTTCACTTCCTCCAGATACAGCTCTTTGTACTTTTCCATTTCTGCCTGTGTGTATTCTTTAGGAAAAAAACTCTCTTGCTGGGTACTTTTTATCTTGTCCAATTCACATTCGAGATCTCTAATTCTGTCTTTTAGTTGGTTTCTCAGTGAAGCRTGATGACTGGCTCTGATTTGTTCTAGTCTGTCCTGGGAGGCTGCCTGTGCCTAAAGGAGACAGTGCACCTTCAACCACCACAAAGAAAAAGAGAACTCTCYGCACCTGTCAATTGCATGTACCCAATTTCAGGTACTCTCAGTTGGCTCAGAGAGGTGGCTGTGCCTCCTCACYARCATCAGCAAGGCAGAACCCCAGAGCTACCACCAAGCTAAATAATTCTTTCCACTCAGGAAGAAGCCCAAATTAGTACTACTATTCAAAGCTACTAATGAAAGGACACTATCTCTGTAGGACAGAGCACAGAGAGCAGGATTCCTCAGCTCCACCCCATCTGCACATTGGCAACTTCAGTCACTTATTTTCTGAGCACTGTCCCCATACAAGCACAAAKCTGGACCTGTAGGTCTGGCCATGACAACTGGAAGGTGCAAAACCCCTTCAAGCACCAACAGTGAGAACCAGAGCAGCGCACAGTGACAGCCCCAAGCACTGCAAGATGCAAATCTACCTTGGGCAAGCTTTTGATCCAGGGACCTGCCTGYACAWTACACACCATGAGTGCACTCCTGCCCAGCCATATTCCCTTCTCCCACTGCCCTTCAGCACAGACATAGAATTGGGCACCAACAGCAGACCACTAAAAATTATGCCCATAACCAAAGTCTACACAATGCTGACAGACACGTCAGACAGTCACTTACTTGCAAAAACAGATTGACTTCTTGTAGTTTTTGTCTTATTTCTTGATCAGCTCGTTCTTCCACCTCCCTTTTATATTGTTCTACCCGACTGTATTCCACCATGTTAGTCTCCAAGTGATGTTGGAGTTTTGCCACCTCTTCTKTCAGCTGGCATTTGCTCTTCTCCAGTTTTTCAYAGTTCTCATACAGGGCGGACAGCTCTTTTTGTAAATCTTGATTTTGTGCTTCTAGCTGCATGCTTTTTTTAGACTCCATGTTCAGCTGCTGGGTAAGTGCAACAACCTGTACATGAAAAAAATTCAAATACAGAATGAAACCCGGAAGGATAAAAAGGCAGTGAATTTTCTAAAGGGGTTGGCCATGGAGACTGTATATAACGTCTACAGGAACTGAGCAGGGAAAACACTTGAAAGATTCCTTGAAAGAAGAATGAAGCTTTAGACTTTTTAAAAATTTTATAGGGTACTTCAGGGTCCCCATAAAAAGATGGGCTGAAAAAGCTACCTGTGARCAATAAGTTACAGAACATTTCCTGTGTCACCTCCCATCCTTGTGCCTGGGCAGCAATGATGCTGTTTACAAAAGCAAAACCTCAACTGCCTCCTGCACAACTCATTCCTGAGACAGGGTTCAGGGGCTGATCTTTCTCTTGGAGCCACAGTGGACTTCCTCCCCTCTCTTCCAGAGAAGRGCCTCAGGGCAAGCTGTGACAAGGCTGCAAACAAGCTACTGCAATATGGAAAAGAAGGATAGCGGGCTAAAGGTTTCAGGTGCTTCATGAATTGCAGCAAGGGATCATTGGTAACTTCCTTAAGTCTCTCCCCTATTGCCTCCTGGAATACAGTTGTCTTTTTTTACCATGTATAGGAAGAGATAGGCACCCAGAGCTTGGTCCCTATGAGGAACAGGCTTTCAGTACCTCTGCTTGGACCCTAGTCAATTCCTCTTGCAAGCACAGCTTTTCTTTCTCCAGGTCAGCCTTGTGGTTCCTAGTAACTGCCAGTGCAGCTTTGGATGTAGATTGCTTCTTAGCTACACTGGCAAGCTTCTGCTGCAGCTGTGGCCCCTAGAGAAAGGGTGTTCCATGAGGACAAAGTTTTCCCTGAGCATATAAGTTGTGCTTTTACTGCTTCAGTTGCATAACTATGCTACTCTTCAGAGTGAATCAAACTAAGAAATGCTGGTGGCCACCAGCAGGTAGCTGGGAAATTGATGAATTCTTTCCGCTCCTTTCTGGATGAGCAGCCCCATACTGCAAAGCGGAAGCAGGGAAAACTTCGCTGCTTCTATTGTAGACTAGAAAGGCCACTGAAAGCCTGTTGCTATGAAAGCCAGGCCCTCAGCTGCTTTCTGAGCAGCCTCTATTCAGGAAAATGCAGGAACTGAATTCCCATCAGGTCTGCAGGAAAACCTCACCTTAAAATTTCCCCACAGAAATAGGTAAATAGGCTCAAGAGTCTCCAAAAGGGAAATTTATGACCAGCTTACTGAGGCAGAGGCTTGCAGRTCTCTCTGTAGGGCTTCAATCCTATTGCTTTGTTGCTGGACAGTGGCTTTCAAACTGGTCTTTTCCATTTCAAGGCTTAAAGAAATACAGGTTTTACTGCCAGAAAATCCATCAGAACAAGCACCAATCCCAGATGAAGAGCATGAAGTTACAAAATCAAAAGCAAAAGTGTCTTTCAAAATCAGAGTATCTATCCTGTTGTTTCCACCCCATCCCTGAGAGCAACAGACACCTCATCCCACTGTGTTGTTCACTTACTGATGCACCTCTTTTACCAGCTGTTCCACAGTAGACTTAGTCTCCAAGAGCAGGTTCTGCAGTTTCAGGGCAGCAGCTGTTTCTTCTCTTTCTTTATCATCCAAGGCAATCTTCAAGTCATGAACACAATCCTCAGACTGAAGATACTTTTCTTTCACCTCCTGCAACTGTAAAATCACAGTAAGAATGCACAGTCATGAGGTGAGCCTTTTATACAGAGGAGTCAGCTGCTGCCCAAGGATGCTAGATGTCTGCGCAAGGATGCTGCCCACATGCTAGATATCTGCGCATACCCTCTGCCCAAAGAACTGTAATCATTTCAAGTACCTTCAGGCTTTGCTTCTACTAGAAAATGAACATAAGTTGTGTTACTTCCTCATCTTCTACAGTGGCCTCTCCCATCCCTTCACAAAATTCCTAGAGCACTGTTCTAAGCATCGACACTATCCATTCGACCCTTTTGGGGACCTGAGTCGATGCTCTTTGTATTCACTTGTTTGCTACTCCATGAAAGCACGAACTGAAAAGTTTTTATTCCTAAGGAAGGAAGGCATCTTGGAAAACTGCTCCTGAGAGACTTGCTCTGAAGCACAGTATGATGTCAGGGCAGCACCGGGAGTTTTCTGAAATGGGTGAGACCTCAAACGTAGCACTGAGAGAGATGCCCAGCTCCCCCTGAAGCAGTGGATCCCTGAGGAGAGGCAGCTCTGCCTCAGCGTGGTGGGGGGCAGAGGCAGAGGGACAGAGGCAAATCAAAACCTGATGTAACCACCACTTCCTTAGGTCTCTCTCCTTCTGGGTCCCAGGATACTCTTTTTTTCACAGTGGACAGAAAAGCATCAGGCACCCACTGATTTATTCTTGTTGCGACAGGYTTTCCATACCTCAGCTTCAACCCTGTCCAGCTCCTCCTGGAAGTGCAGATTGTCTTCCTCCACATCAGACTCACGGTTTGTAGTAGCCACAAGAGCAGTCCTAAAGCATCCAAAATTTGATAGGAAACATGTCCAATTCTGTGTCAGTTTTTCCCTGCTTGCACCCAAATCAACTCTTGCCCCTTTCCTACACGCATAGTGAGTGGAAAGCCAAGTACATGGAAGCACTAGAGAATTCCACTTAGAAGGGACCTCTGGAGGTCTCCAGGCCCACTGAACCCCAGTGCAGCCTCAACTACGAGGTCAGGCCATGCTGTGYAGGATTTCTTTCACTACTCTTCAAAAGCCCTGTCGATGCAGCTGCATCCCTGAGCAAGCTGTTCAACTGTCTGATYATCTACATGGTAAGACATTTTCTCTTTATGTCTGGTTGGAACTGTTGTGTCATCTTGGACAAGTTGCTTCCCTTTCTCCCAACGCTCCAATTCATACCACTTAATAGATAAACTATGCCTTTGCTTAAAACCCCCTGTCCTGCACAGCAACCTTGCTGCCGAGCTAATGGCAACCTTCCCCATGTGTCTGGGTCTCTGTGGGGAGAGAGCACCACAGACAACACTTTCTGGCAGTCCTCAGTGGGCAAAGTACTAGAGTACCAAAGGTGTGAGAGCAGCCAAGAGCAGAACTGCTTTTGCCAGTCATATGGGGAACTCCTTCCGTGTGGGTACTCCTTATTTTCTAACCTCATTCCGACCCAAATCGGATGCTCTCGTTMTGCCTTTTCCTTAAGWGAGGGCTGCCAAGGACCAGTTGAGTTTGGCTCAGAAGCTGCCATGGCAGCACCTGCCAGAAGCAGCTAAGRTGTCCCACCAGTGGCCCACAGAACTGACCGCTTCTGCTGGTCTCGCTTGTCGATGCCAACTCTCTTCCAGTACCARCGCCAACGTCTCAGCCAGGMCAGGTCGCTGCCGGCAACCGCACTGTGCTGCCTGCCCAGGACCACCTCACTGCCCTGGACCTCCTCACTGCCCTGGACCTCCTCAGGGCCCTGGACCTCCCCATCGAGCTCGGAGGCACTGGTGGCGGTGGCACAGCGCTGTCCAGACAGGCTGCTGGACGGCGACTGCTGCYGCTTTCTGCTGAAGAGCCTCCCGACTCTCTTTTTCAGAGTATGCCACGACATGGCAGRCCCTACTGGGGGTGATCAGCAGAAGGAAGTACCCGGCGGGCTTCTGGGCCCCGGGTGTGGATGGGGATGAGGGACAGGGCGAGGACAATGGAAGGGGACAGGAAAACGAAGAAGACAACCGGCACCAGCCACAAGGCTGACGAAGTCGTTTCGCGCAGTGTCTGCAGCCAGGAGCCTCCAAGGCGGCCGCAGGGACACACAATGTTCCCAGCGCGGGACGAGCTGCTGCTCCCAGAGCGGGTTCGGCAGCTCTGAGAGACGGCTCCAGGCACCAACAGAACCGCGGCCGCCCAGCGCCTGTGGCGTCACAACGGCGGGGCTCGCACGGTGCTTCACCGGGGCCGTCACAGAGGCCGCGGCGCGGGCAGGGGAGGCGCCGGGCGGGCGATGGCGGATGGCGGATGGCGGGGCCTCGGCGGGTGTCCGGGAGGGAGGCGGCCCGGGGTTTGTGAGGCGGCCGGCGGCGTTGGGCGCTATCCCGCCTCAGGATACAGGGGGCACGGTACGGGCGGTTCCGGCCGGGCCGGAGGCTGCGGCAGGCGCTCGAGCAGCTGTCGCCGAACCCGCTCTGGGCTTTTCCCTCAGCGCATGGCCAGGCTGCCTCTGGGCACACGTCCCCGAAATAAAGCTCAAGGTGGGGTCAGATTCCCGCCCGAGYGGGCGGGGGCTACTGGAGCTGTCAAGAGATGATCGCTTCAAGGCTGCCATGGCGGACTTCAGGTTAATTCCCCAGTTCCTCTGCCCCTCCTGAAGACTAGGCCCCTTAGCCCCCTACGCCCGTAACTGCTGGCACCTCCTGCTAGGCCAGCTGCCAGCACTGCCTTTCTGGTCTTCTGCTCAGCCAGCAGCATGGAGCCAGCAGCATGGAGCCCGCTACAAACGCACTTTAAAATGTGTCCCCATTTATCCCACTCCCAACATAACAGGCAGGTTCTGCACTTGCTTTTTGGGTCCCTCATTGGCTTGACTACTGCTCCCAGAGCTCCGTAGTCTCTTTTGTCCAGGTTTCCGTTGTCTTCCTTTCATTGGTAACCTCTCATATCTGCAGGGAATGAGGTAATTGGAGTACAGCTTGTCTCCTTTCCAGCCCCCTGTGTTGAGAGGGAGCAGAGTATGTTATTGTCACTCTTGCTCTCCTGATCATTCTTCTCTCATTAAAAACACTTTCTTTAATCCAAACTATTGCCCATGAAGACTGGAAGAGGATGTTGGGTGTTCATGCTTCCTTTCACATATGCATTTGTGTATGTGTCCAGAGTGATTTGTCGAAGTTGCAATGCTCCTTTCACTTCCCAACCTAGTGTTAAAAGATGATGCTGTACAAATGGGGGAAGTATGTTAGGAGATTTGTTCCTCAGTATGTTTGGAAAAGAAAACTTACACCATCATAATTGTGGCAATTAGTGTTTGGTGCTAGTGTTTTCCCAAGTGACTCCCACGGTGTTGCCTGTCCCCAGGCCTAGCGTAGGTGAAGTCCTTTTGTGTTATTTAAGTCTCTGTTCACATCATATGATGTATCCYATAACCACTTCTCAACTCAACAAGACTTGTGGAGTAAATACTTTCAAATGGCTAGAGATTTTCATATGTGCCCTCCTCTTTCAGTATCCTCAGAGCTTCATAGTCTCTTGCACCCAGATTTTTGAGCAGTGTCCTTAAACTTCCCTGAACTCCCTTTGTGGCTCCAGCTGCAACCCCTTTTTTTTTTTTTTTTTTTTTTTTTTTTTCATTAGCTAGCTTTAAAACACAGCTCGATGCAATGGGAGGTGGAGGATTAGACAGCATTGGGATTACAATGCAGCTTTTCAAAAGGCACAGTATATATTGTGACAGGGCTTTTGTGCTGCCCTGTTGCCTTTCTTTCTCTGTTGCCAGATGGAGTAATAAACTCTCCTCAGTGAAGAGACCGTTAGTTTTGCTCTCAGAAACCTGTTACTGCTTTTCATGTGCACTTTTTGCCATCTAGCGGCAGCAACAGCTTCATGTACTGTTTGCTTCACTATTTTACCTTTTAGATGCGGTACAAAATTGTTTGTTGTACGACTCCTCCATCAAGCAGCAAGGTGCAACTCTCCATCCATGCTACTGACTGGACTGCTGTGATGAAGGGTCAGGAGACCAGATGGAATGATCAGGTTGGAGAAGTATCCACTGTCAAGTAAAACCACAGGAGTGCTCAAAATCGGTGCTTTTCTGAGGCTCAATGGAGTTTTGAGTTAATTAACCAAACACTCATTATCTGATCATATGGAAGCCTGGTTGCAGATTCGGGATGTATCTGGAAAGGTAACAAGTTTTATGAGGAAGGATTGAGGGAATTTGGATTGCTTAGCCTAGAGAAAAGGAAACAGCAGGGAGACTTTATCACTCTCCATAATGATCTGAAAAGGAAATCGTAGCCGGGTAAGGGTCAGTCTCTTCTCCCATGTTACGAGCCATAGGACAAAAGGAAATGCTTCAAGTTGCACCAAGGGTCGTTTACACTGGATAATAAGAAAAAATTCTTCACGGGAGTGGTTGTCAAGCATTGGAAGAGGCTGTCTAGGGAAGTGGCTGATTCACCATTCCTGGAAGTATTTAAAAGATGTGCAGAAGTGGCACTCAAGGATGTTGTTTAATAGTGGATTTGACGGTGCTGAGTTAACAATTGGACTTGATGACCTTAAGGGTCTTTTTCAACCTAAAAAATCCTGTAATTATAGGATTGTGGAGCCTCAAAAATGAAAAGCTATATTTTGATTGGTGAAAGCAAATGTCTTATCCCCATCTCTTACAGAAAGTCAGTGCTCTTCCAGAGACTGTTCTATGAACAAGACCCTCAACCATTTGGATCAATCTTAACTGTTAAGATGGGGACAGTATAYTTGCGTTTCCACACAGGGCAGAACTGTTCTCAGCCAAATGTCTTCCAGGTTGACCACTTTTGAAGTAAAACCCCAGGCACCTCAGACACAGAAATTCAGGATGCAGGCTGAATAGGCTTCAAGAGACCTTGAGTCAGTGGACTCAAGGACTATAATTAATATGTCTAGGCCAGACAATAGCAGAGTAAAGAATCATTGTCCATAGATCCAGTAAGGATAACTAGTGAGATTACTCTGGTCCCCACAGTCRCCGAGATTTAATAAACAGGCTACCTATCCAGTTTTCGTTGGAATAGTTTGAGTAACAGGTCTTTATGCCCTGATGTTGGCTGATGTGGCTAAATRTCAAATCCTCAAAATCAGCACTAACATCCTCTCTTTCTCCAAGACCACCTCCCTAACTTCTGCAGACTACCTTTGATGCACCCACAGGAAGACAATCTCCTTGGTCACCTGATGGTGATTAACTTCTCCCTTGCTCAGCTCATGCTTTTTACTTCCAGGAAGCAGTGTCACCCATGAAGCTCAGCAAGGCTGAACTTGCCCCTTCACTTCAGCAGCACCCTTCTGCCGCTCATAAACCCTTCAGTGGACTGTAACATGTATGACATCATTGAGCAAAGTCCCACTTGCAACACAGCAGTCTGTCTGACCTCCAATCTCTTCTGCCTTTTGTCTATCTAAAAACTGGGGACAGAAGAGTTACTAGAACGCCTCTGTCAGCACTGGAAGCAAGGCTCTTGTTCATAACACAGAACAGACTGTGGAAGAGCACTGACTGGCTAACAAAACAGTTATTGTAGAATGCTTCCTGACCATTTCCACAATTCATTGGTCAAAATATGCAGGTTTTGTCCCGAACAAAAAGACCCATGTCTTTTTTCGTATGTGGAGAGAACTGTGTTATCTTGAGAAGATTGTTTGTAATACAAGTTGGGAACCATTTTCACAGCTGGTTTATTTAATAATATTAAATGTGGTAAGAGGTAGACAGCTATTCTGGGACCTGCATCACCCATTACCTGTCAATATTTATAAATCTTTGCAACTGGGTTACTAGAAAGGCAAACCTGCATCCATTCATGTTTCATTGGAGCATAGCAACAGAATTTCCATGTGAAAAATAATGACTAAGAGTTAAATCCTTCTAGAGTAGACTGCTGCTAGCAGGAGTTTGGGCTCTCTCACTGAGCTGGTAATTTTCCCCAAACATGTGCTATGGGCTGAGATCTCTTCTCTGACCCTTTAGCTCAGTTTTTTTTTAAGATATCAGATAGTTAATTATAAGCTCTTTCTGCATCAGTAGGTCTCATAATGTCTCATGCAGTGWCCAGTGGTAAACTATAGAAAAGCCATTCCACAAACGTATTCCTGGTAGCCAGATAAAAGGGAGGATGGCCACAGCTGATCAGTTGGAAGGTGAGAGAGGTTAATTGTTTTTGCCTGTTTGCTCAATACCAGACTTTTCAGGCCTCTGGAAGGAGAGGCTGTAGAAAATTAAGTGACACAGAAAATAATTTCCCTGGTGAATTAGTTTATTTACACTCTATGCATATGCTGTTTAATAAAGAAGAGAGAGGGGTGAGGCTCAGGGGCACAGCTTCATCTCTGCTGGAGCAGTGTGAAGCCCTGCTGTTCATAGGAGCTCTTTTCTCRGGCTGGGAAGCACCACTGGGTGGACCTGTGAGCCTAGGCAAAGCACCACAACTTTTGCTAACACAGTGCTGTCACCCAACAGAAAAATCCCTGGCAGAAAATGTCAGCCAACCCAACCTGGGCATAATTTCTGCGTGGAGTGACACYGCCATGTCTGTTCCCACTGCCCACGGCTCTGCATTTTACAAAGCAATGTGTGGTTCCTGGGATGAACCCATCTATGTTCATGACTCAGTGGTAGGGCATAGGAGAGAGAAGCTCAAGACAAGTCCATCTGTGTAGACATCCCCCACTTAACCTCCATGGGCCTAATTGCCACTGCAAATTTCCCAYTTTTTGGTGTGTTTCTATAAATCAGCATAGACTTATGATAGAGCTGCTAGAAGAGCAGGTAAATTCAGTGGTGCATTCCCTCCACAGAGAGTTACACAGTGATCATAGGACCTCAACAGTTTTATTTAATTAGCAGCTTTTCACTTCCTATTTAACATRTTTAGTCTGTTCTGCCTTTTTGTTATGGCAGATTATCAATCATATTTTGGGAAGAAGTGTTAAAGCAAAATTTTACAAACTCKCACTTTTACTAACTTGCATTTTTTACAAAAAGTGAAGTTCTCTGTATCCATGCTGATTGCTTAAATTTCCAGAGCATCTTATGAACAAATGTGTATTCCCTACAACAGACTTCTACCAGAAGAAGACTTCTTCTGTAATCCTGCAGAAAAGGCTATTAAATCSATTGCATACTGCAGCACAGTAGCTCTATATGATCTACTGGATGGCAGCCAAGAGGAACTTGGAGGAAATGGTGAGAAGTGCACTTTACAGTAGTTCAGTGAAAGTTGTCTTCTTTGTAGGAAGATAAACCTTTTCAATTATGTTGGTAGCTATAAGAGTTTAACATGGGCCCCAGTGGTGAGATTATGCCCTGGTGCAAAACCAAAGCTCCTATGTAAAAAAAAATATTGTGCCTTTCTTCCCCTTTACCTACACTAAGGGCTGATTTTTTTTTTCTGGTTGAAACATTAGCAATTTACATAGCAGTAAATGTGAAAAAACCCTGCGATTTAAATCTCAGTTGGTGTTGATTTTGTAATAAAAGCATAGAAATATTTCTRAAATGCAATTTCTTCACTTATTTGATTTTCTCTTCTGTAAGTGCTTTGCAGTGATAACTTTACCAATTCTTGTATTTGTTGTGACCTCATATTCACTGGAAAAAATTTCTTCTGTAGTATTTTTGTCATTGTTTTTACCTTGTTATTATTATATATAACATTCAGTAGTAAAGTATGCTCTCTGCAAATTGATRCAGATGATTGCAATGTTTCTTGTGTTTTTCCCCATATTAACATTCCTGTGTCATTTAGCATCTTTTGGATGGGATGCCACTTTTTATTGTTGCCTCCTCTTCTCTGAATTGTTTTTAAGAAGTAAACTCTGACAGGGACCGCAAGTTTATGAATTGTTTTTTCAGAAGGGCCATGTATGACCTACAAGATTTGGTGTTATCTGAGGATTTATAACATCTCTGTTGAGACTTGAATCAAGAATTTAGACTGCAGACCAGTAATAACCAATTTGGTTTGATAAAGTAGAGCTTGGGTATACTGGGTACCAGCCAAATTGCATTATACAGACAATTTGTGATTGTGATTAGACGTCAAGGAGACATCAAAGAGACAAGTGTTGCTGACTGAACAAATGAAGGAGAGTGGAAGATATGCCAAGAGTTCTTTCTAAAAATTGCACAAAAGTAAGAGTGTGACCTGTTTCCATAGTTCAACACAGTAAACTTGTGACTAGTCTATTTGATTAACACGTTCCTTGTCACGCTTGCTGTAGTGTGCCAAGTTTTTTCACAGTTAGGTTCTCAACTTTTGATGTTGGTGTAGCCAAGAATATTATCTTACAGARTCTGTTTGTTTCTTCACAGTCTACTACTCTATTTATTTATAGCATAGAAGTCCTAARGTGATACATATATTACACATGAAGTGTAATCGAAGCCAAACAGGCACCTAAGCAATATGGCCTGTTGTTGTATGGTGTATTTGTTCACTCTTGTCTGGATTCTGCTTCCACTGTATGAAAGTAAAATCTCCATTATGTCAGTGGCATGCTCATGATGGAAACTTGATRGTCCATGTGACATGGAAAAGTATAGTTATAGTTCCAAATCCATTCATTTTGTCATTTTTTCAGAACATATATAGGTAAGATAAATAACTGAATAAAATAACTGAATAATAATAAAATAACTGAAACATTTTTAGCCTTGTTTCATAAAGGAAAAGAAAGCATATACAGCTTTTCTGTATGTTCTTCTCTGCCTTCCTGTTTTTTTTTGCAAAGTTTTGATCGAGGCTCATATTTCAGAGAACTGAGATCCTGAGAGTGTTAAAAKTCTTAAAAATCTGGTTATGACTGGTCCCTAACAGAGGACGGAGATCTCCATTACTGAGAGAAAGGCTGACAACTTYTGTCTGGCAGCCCATGGGCAGCTTGAGGCTGGTGTCAATCCACATGAGCCAGTGGGCATGTGGAGAATGTCATGAGGTCTGTGGAAAGAGGCATGGGAAAGGWGGGGGACACACAGAACCATGGATTGATGTACTCACTGCTTGGGCAGAGATTTGATTATAAATGTTTCCTTCCTGTAGCCTCTTAAAATTTGGCCATATTCCTGGTTTGATGGCATCTAAGGCCTACAAACTGTGATGGCTGTTGAATTGCCTCCATTGATGGCCATCTGAATTGCCTTCTGATGACATGTATAACCTATGAGTCCTCAATAATGGCCCTGTGGAGGCCAGCTGGAACCTCAGGTGGTCTCCTGAGTTGTGATGGGGCACGCGGGGTAAGTGCAGCTACTGCTTGCCGTGGCTGGAAACAGAGTGGCAGCAGTTGTAAGGTAGCTGATGCAGCTTTGTTTCTTGTCTGTGGATATGGCATGGAGATGCCAACTCATTGTGAAGTTCATCTTTAATTCTGACCTCTGGTGTGTAGTGAATTCGTAGGAAAAGAAATGCTATCCTGAAGATCAGTCCTCAGTCCCAGAATTTACAAGTTGGCTGTAGCTTGTGCTCTGTAAGCATGATCCCCAGCTAGATGATTTGGTAAGACTGACACAGGAGGCTCATACATTCTCTTGAAAATTCAGCCAGTGAAAGACAGAATAATCCAATGAAGAGTTCAGTCTGGGAAAATATTCATGTTCAGATTTATAATTTTCATAAAAGAAATAACCCGAGGAAAGAAAAGAGTTGAGAACAGCTCTCTTCAGAATTGTTGAAATTTGGAAACAGGAAAAGCAAACACATAATGGGAAAAAAAAAATCTAGTTTTCTCATACTTTCATACCTCATTTAGGAAAATTAATTAATCTCATTGAGAAGTGCCTGAGTAGTACATCTTTTAAAACAAAACCTGCACTCTTTTATGCCTTGGTTTGAAGATATGCCTCACAGATAAATCCCCCCTCAGTTAATATYCATGCAACTCAGCATGCAAGTGATAAATAATGAAACAATCTACTGCTGGATTTTGGCTCAATATAAATGTAGCTTTGAGTTTGCAATGACAGTGCTGACAAAGCTTTGAAAATATCAGTGGTAATGGCTCTAAATCAAGAGCTATAGTAAAGGCAAGGACAAACTTCATTAGTTTTAGGGAAACTTCATTTAGTTTTAAGGGCACAACCTTAGTTCTAGTTTTTAGTACCTCCTGAGTCTGGAGGGGAACTCTGCAGAGTTCTTATAAGTAACTGTAAATTAACTGTAAGTAACTGTAGTATGTATAAGTAACTGTAGTATGTTCAACAGTGAGAGAAAACTCAGGCCACCACTTTCACTATTCCATGAATTCTCATAATCAGAAAAATCTCTAAATTACTTTAATGCTCCACACAGAGCCCCAAAAAGGGTACAGGCTGTTATCACTGTAAAGGAGTAATGGATTTTCTGATGCAGACTTTGTGAGGTATTCCTTGGAAGTTTCTTCCTCTTTTATGTTTCTGTACATATGGGATAATGTGACCTATTTTATTTGACAATGTAGGGGCTGCCTGGTGTTTTAGCCCTAGGAAGAAAATAGCTTTGACACAGATTATCTGTGTAATTTTAATTCTTGATAGCAATATGCCTTCTGAAAACGAAAATATTTCCAAGCAAAGTTAGGAATAGACTGATATTTGTTGAATACCCTATGGAAATTCTGAAAAGGGAATTCAAATTATGGGCATTATTGTTTTATTATGCAATAATTAATATAAGGAAAGGTGGTGAAAATAAGTTATTTTTTACTAAGTTGCTAACTAAGTATCATGTTTTCTTCCCAGAGTCCATTTAATACTATTTAATTATTATTTTGAATGATCTGGCACATTTTTATATATGTAAAAATAACTAAAAATTATTTCCTGGAAATGTTTTTCAAATAAAAAGWATTCTAAGGCTATCCTGTATCCTTGTAGTATAAGTGAAAAGATATCTTTTGAAATTTTTGAAGCTAGCTAATATAAAATGTAGATATAGGTACCTACAAGAAATATATCTAAAGGTATTGATTTGTTTTTTGTTTGKTTTTTTTTTTTTAGCAAAAAGAATGAACATGATATTTTGGCAAATGTTCATTCATGTTAGGTCTTATAGTCAAATAATCACTAATTTATAATGAAGCTCAGTGAATCTTTWTTTTTCTATTTGTTACCATCTGTGTTATCTTTTGTATATGGAAAATGGAAAGAAAATCAGGATTCATGCTTCACAGATAAAGTGACAAAAATACTCCCAAAGGCTTATATTAAGAGATTTCCAGTAATGAATGGCAAATAAACACAAAACTCCCTGCATGTGGTGCCTGCCAATTCAGATGGCGAAAGAGAGKTTTGGGTTTTTTTGCTTCTAGTATRTAACTTCAGAATAGTGACTAGTTTTGTGYTTCAAAGGCATATTAAAATTAGCAGAAATTTTATTTCTACTTATATATGTATTGGAAAGCAAAATATTACAATTAATTCTTTAAGGTAAATTTTCTTTAAGGTAATTATTTTCTTTAAGGTAAAAAATAAAATAAAGGCCTTTTTTTTTGGCAAATATTAGTAGCCCCTGTTTAAATATCATAGTGATTTGGATCCTAAGGTTGAGAATAAGCATTTGGTGGAGAGATGCATATTTCCTAATTTTTAAACTGAAGGTTGTAGAACCCTGCCCTTAATAAAAAGAGAAATTAACTATGAGTGATTTGTAAATCTCAGCATACAAATTGCACTGCATGAAGAGCTGAATTATACAAATCTATAAACACCAATGTCCAACAAATAACTAAGTGGTCACCTAACTGTTTTTAACAGTTTCTTGATTAYATCATATCAGATTCATTTTCAGGGGTATAGCTAGAACAAAACAAGCATCTAGCATCTCCAATTTAGTTGTTTTTCCTGGTTTTGGATCTGTTTACTCCCCGGTCCCTAATTGCTGTTAGAATAAGAAGGCATGATACATAATGAGGTATTGGAAAATATCTCCTCTGAGCTTTGCTAAAGATATTATTATTTATTTGAAAYGTGCCATATGTTTTCTAAGTTAGGTAAAAGTATCTTAGAAAGTACTTTGCCTTTGTACACTGCATACTGACTAAGTTTGACCTTGGCAAAATACCCATGGAGTCTGGTAAYGAATGCATTATTGCTCTAAGCACAATTTAAAAAGAAGATCCAAAAATAGTCTCYATCTTTACCTGGAGTGACAGCTTTAATATTCAACCCCTTTTTCTTCAACCTCACACTATTCTRTTCATGCCACTGTTAATTTATGGGCTTTATATCTTCTGAAAAACTATCAGCAATACTTTAAACTGTTTAGGTTTAGGAACACTTACCATATACCATAAAAGAAATCATTGGCTTTGTTATTTGAAATGAATTATTGTACATTAGTTGAACAATAATGTTTCTGGAGCCATGAAAAACTTTTAAATATATTTTTCCTTAATTTTATGCCTAGCACTTCAAATAAAAAAGCACTGAAAATACACTTTTCTATAAATCAGCAGAAATAGGACTGATTTTGAGGAAGATTTATATTCTCAGGGATCCACATCTTGCCATTTTAATTCCTTCTCTGGGAAATGTGTTTCCAGAAAGATGTTTTAAATGGTTGATAGGCAATTTGTTTTTTTTTTAATGTAAACTAATTAGACAGTTCTTTGTCATAGATACTCAGCTACTGGTCTCTACAGAATAACATGCTTACAGGCATATTGCCCCTTTATAGTCTGGTGATTTAAAAAAACCAAACAAACTTTTAAAACAAATTCTATGGGTTGATATTATTTAGAAGACACTTTAATTTATCAAAAATTAATATTACTTTAATTTCTTAGGGAAAACATTAGCTGTGTTCTCAGGCTGGGCATTGATGGTGCTATTCACATGGATCAAATGACTGTGTGCTGCAGTGATCTGTGGGTGGTTCTCAGTTCTGAAATAGAAACTATATTGCTATATCTTTCTTCTCACTCTCCCTCTTCTGTGAGAAGTACAGTAGGAAGTCCACAGCTGAACTGAATTTTTGCTTCTTTCTTTTATTTTTGTTCTGCTTCATTCCAGGCCCATGAGGCCTCTCCAAACACGTGGTACATTTTCCTTGGATGACATTACCTTGCTGAGCAATAGGCACCAAACTTTGCTAACACATGTAACATTTGCCTATCAATAAAGAGCCATAGGCATTTAGTGACTAATGAAGAATGTGGGCCTATAACATTTAGATCAGTCTTTTTAAAAGTACTCGACACTGTACATACATTCTTGAGTATATATGATAGGAGGCTAGATATTTTGGTACTTGTAACATGCAGTCATGCTACCGGAGCTCAGAAAGGTTCATTACTTTTCATTCATGGAATGTCCTTTGTTTTAGCTTTYCATTTTGAAAATAATAATTGTATTAACATAAAAATGTATCATTTGAGCATCCACAGGTTGATTCAATATACCCACAGATGAGGTTCTGATACTGCAGAATAAGAGCTGTGCTGAACTTGAGGACTTGTGGGACATGGATATTTTTTAAGTTTATCCTGACATGTGTAGTGAGTACTTGCTATAGTTGCATTGTACCTGCTACATTGCCAGTACTTCACTAGTGGAGCTTTTAAGCAGCACTGCAGTTTTCTTCTTGTTTACGATTACCCCAGAGATCCCTTGCTTCTGTGTTTTGTACTCTTCAGCATGTTTCCTCTCTTTTATATGACCTATCAAGTTTTCCTTTTTCTACTTTGMTTTTACCATTTTCTTGTAACTTTTTTGTGCTTTCCTTACAGAGAGGKCCTTGTTTCTCCCTAATTTTTGCCACCTATGACAGGAATAGTTCAATCAATACTTTCCTTTGAAATGTCCTTGGAAATCTTCCACTGCAAGACATGGAAAGCTCACTTGTGTTCTGTATTTTAGCTGCCAGTTCCWTGGAAATGTCTAAAGTACCACAGAGTATCTCAAATAGCACTAAATGCCTCTATTTCAGGTTACCATTTCTTTCTCATCCTGCTATGATTTCACCATCATATTCTTCTCCTCTCCTAATCTTTCCCATTTTCTTATATTTCTTAAATCCCACCTTAAATTGTCTCATCCTCTTCTCCAAAGCACTTCTCCTAGCAGAAGCGTGTCCCTCAGGACCTCATCTCAGACTTGTGCCAACAACAGTCTCTTTCTGCTAAGAACTATCATCTCCAACCTCTTCTTTTGTCAGACAGTCCCTCAGTAATCATCACAGCTGTGTCCTCCCATCAAACTTCTCTCTCCATGCAACTGGAGACAAATATAGAACACAGAGAGAAGATTAAGATTTTGTTCAAAGTACGGAGGGAGCTGAGATTTTGAAAAAAATTAGCGTATGGAAAAACATGAGGAGGATGCTAAGTGAAAAAGTGATCTTTAGTTACACAGCCATGCCCACTTGATAATTCTCTTTTGAAGTCTGACTGGAAGAAAGAGGATTCTTCAAGGAAATTCAGACAAGCGCTTAAAATAGCAGAGCCGCTGGGGAATAGGAAGCAGACAACCAGCTGTTTGCTTTAGGAAGGAATGGAGGAGAATTGAAGACAATCATGTTTGATACTGARAACAGCAAACTAAAAACATATTGCACCTCATTTCCTCCAGGGATTAACTGCCCTTGGATGATAACAAAAGAGAAGCCTGTAAACATTTGTGGGCCAAAGTGTACGCAGCACTTTTCTACACTTCAGGACCGCTGAGGAATCAATGAAATCTGCTAAATGCAGCTGTTGTCCATACTTAGCATACATAAGGGGGTGATTCATACAAGTAGAGTTATGGTTTCCATAGTGCYAAATGAATGAATGAACTGTTAGTAATGGCAGTTTCCATCTAAAAATCTCCAAAACTTACTTTGCAGTATGCAGCTCTACTGTTAACAGGAACCAGAGTGTGTTCATGTGGAAAAAAATTATGCATTTACTACCTTTTCTGGCATTTCTTTCCTACAATGATGCTTTTGCAATTTTCCATTCAGGTCAATGCAACACTTCTGCATAACCAAGGGAGGTGTTGAGGGGGAAACACTTAAATTTTAATCACAACAATTTTAATTGCAAGGCTGGRCACACCCAGTCTTACAATTAAAAAAAGTAAACTGGAAAGAAACACCTTGACTGTCATAGTCAGGTGTCTATGAAAAGTATGCAAAAGGAACACTTACGCGCCTTCATATTACGTCTGGTCTTATGCAGTTTTCCAACAACCAGGTTTTAATAATCTTTGCCTGTGACATGAAGACAGATGGGTCATGGGTGGGCCTTGTGATGAGTCTGCACAAGACTCACTTGTACTGTCACAAACTCATAGCTCAGAGCAGATATTCCAATGCATTATTGCAACCAAAGCTAAAGATGATACTGCAAGCAGCTGTAATGAGTAGGTGTAAAAATCACTCATTTTTGGAAGCAAAAGGCACCTTAATTGCTTGGCTAGAGTGTTCAGCCTCATCTAAGTCCAACTTGCCTGCATAACTGAATGTTCTTTTTTATTTACAGTGACCAAGTTAACAGCCTGTGTACTAATTTTTAAAACTTTATTCTCAGGGTAAATTTTATAACCCCTATCTTTGTTACGCGTTTTTGTAGTATGAAACACATGAGTCAACTGATAGCATAGTTCTTCATATCTACCAGCCTGTTCTGAATCCTGCAATGTATAATTATGCTATCATTMATTAAAAATGTAATTATATAATTATGTAATTGTTTCTTGGAATATATCATAATTATATAATAAAGAGACATYTTTACTTGACTATGAAAGGGAAATGAAGGTACTAGGTACAATCCTGCAAGTAAATACAGCACTTATCATCCTGCTTGGCATCTGCTTCCAGCAGATAATTTTACATTGCATCTATAWAAATAATGCTCCTCTAACTCATTCTCATGACCTTTTATCCCCTGCTCATACCCATAATAAAAGGAACAAGAGGTAAGGCTTTAAAAACTGTTTCAATAACTTAACATCCCAATGCACATCAAAACTCACAAAAAGTTCCCACTCGCTTCARCACCATGTGCCTTTATTGAGGTGGCCTTATACTTCAGCTAATTAGTTTTCTTAGCAGAGCTTATTAGGGAGAAAAAAGTATGTATGTTTTGAGTTGGGCTGGCTTCTGTGGAAATGGCTGTGGTGTTGATGCTCTGTACTAGCATAGTTGTTTGCACTGGTGCCCAAACTCAGAGCAGCCATTGGCTTTGCACCAGTTATGGACTAATTATATGCAGAATTTTTTAAACAGAAACATACTATAAGAAAATTGTCTGATAATATTGAAAAGTTTCCATTTGCAGTTTGGAGAAGGAAAATATGAAAAACTGTCTGAAACATTTCACTGTTTAAATTATGTCCCTAAAGATTTTGTGGGTAGATGTCCCTCTTGATTCTTCTGGCAGGCAGCTTATTTAAAAGCATTTGAGACTTAAATTCTTAGTTTGTGGCAGCACTTCAGACAACAATCATAAGCAATTATGGTCATATACATGGATAAAGGCAATTGCCAGTCCTATTAGTGTCAGACAGGGATGCACACTGGAAAGTAAATGGCACTTTAGTTAGTTCCATTTATTCTGCCSACAAACTGAGAAGTTAATGGTTCCTGGGAAATATTATGAGATCTGCTAATTGAGAGCTCTACCAAGCTTTATATAATATTATTATTACCGTTATTAGCATTAATTATAGTAGTAAAACCATAACAGCAGCCARTCAGGAAGAACAGCAGTATGTGACTAAGCAGGGAGTCATTGTTGGATCCCTCTCCAGAACACTTGTGCTCATGCTTAACAAGAAAGAGCATAATTTATTGCAAATGACTTGTGTTTTGCATGTCTTCTAGCTCTGAAATAATCAGATTTCAATTATAGAGATGACCCTCAAACCTCTATTTTACACTCCCAACTTCTCCTATGCATCTGAGATCTTTCAAAGAGTAATCAGAAAAATGCAGCTGATGTGAGAAATGTACTACTACTACTACTAGCTAGTTGAGCTACTCACAAAATAAGAGTGAGCCTGCTGAGCTAAAGGAGGCAGAAGTGATGCTCAGGTTTTTAATGCAATGAAAAGAAAGAAAATGAAGTTGCTAGAAAACATTTGTAATTTGGGAAATGGTAGGTTTTCTCTCCTTCGTAGGAGGGAAAGTATATTCAAAAGGAAGAGGGAAATATCAGTTTTGGATTGTGGAAGGAACTCTRGGGGAAACCTTTAATCAACCAGACCTGGATCTATGTTCTTACTAGTTCTGTGCCCCCAGACTTTTATCTATACCTTTACTTCCTGGCTGAGGGAAGGAAGAATGCAATGTGGATCCCATCATTTTTCATGGGATTGGGAGAAATTTAGCTGGGGGTTTATTACAGATGTGGATGTGCATTTGTGTGTTTATCTGTCTGCATGTGACACTCAGGGACATGACTTAGTGGTGGACTTGGGAGTGTTAGGTTAACAGTTGGATTCAATGATCTTAGATCATTTTCCTAACTGAAGGATTTAATGATTCTGTGATATATTTATCTTTGCCGCATTCCTGACTTTTTGTTATGTATCATGAGCACATCCATGGCAGTAATGAGGAAGACAGCTCTTCTGGTCTGGGAGCCAGAGATCTGTTGGTACACAGTGTCTGCACTCACTTTCCAGATGAGTTTCCATTGGGCAGAACAAACAGCAGGAGTGGTCTTGCATTAACACCAGTGCACTGAGRTGGAGACCCGCTGAGTGATGCCTGGCATTTTCCTGCCATGCTGCATGGAAAGAAGTGGAACAGCTGACACCAGGAATGATGCACTAGAATTAACTTGAAGACTTTGGATCCTTCCCACTAACTCATGTTAGTGATTTTGGCCCAAGAGCTATTAGTATTAAAKATCAGTGAGTTGCACGGTTCATAGCTTCTGCTGCGTGAGCTTACTGAGATTACGGAAGGCAACTTCAGTATGTGTTTCTGTCATGTCTTTTCAACTGCTGCCTCCTTGTGCCTTTCTCCTTTAGAGATGCCCTGTCTTCATACTATCCTCTTCCTCAATTCCAGGGAATCTCTGTGGATCCTCACSCACCAAACCCCAGGAACATAACGTTTGACTCTCTGCGGCCTCACTTTTATTTTGACTGTGTTATTCCCCATCTCCATTCTTTTTTCTCCTCCCCTGTAGGGAGTATTAACAGCTTGCATGGGAGAAAAATGCCACGTCCTTGGCTGTCTTGAGAAAAAGAGATTGGAATGTAGAATTGATAATGCAGGTGGCTTACAATTATAAAYAYTAYTAATACTGTAGCTTTTGCAAASCTACCAATCCTATGCTGTTGAGTAGAAAGTGACAGCCTCACTGACCAATGTATGTGTGACGCAAATATATGCACTTGTTACTAAAAAGGATAAAAGAGGCCTGTCCTAGAATAAAGTRGTTACTTTTTGTGTGTGTGTATGTRTGTCTTTGTGTCTGTTATTTTGTGTCGGCTATCTGGCCAACAGCGACACTCCCTTTATATTCCTCTCTGCCCACTCCCTCTTGTCTTTGCACTGTGCATGCTCTGTCAGTCCTGCACATGCCCCTGCACAATTACACTATTTCTCCTGTCGGGAGAGGATATTCCTCAGATGCTGGCCCTAGTGTTGGTCTTCATCTTATTCACTGTCTGCCATGAATGCAGAAGGCTGATTTGGAAAGACATTCAGAGAAGTGTCTGGAGGCTTTGATGTCTGCAGTCCCTTCTATGGAGCACRCTGTGGTGGTCATGGGACATAGAGCTGGCAGAGGGCTGTGGACTGAGATGCACAGTGTGAGCACCCTYTTTGTGGCACATGTGGTGAAAGGCTGAGTGGATACAACTCCTTCACTGCCAAGGCTCAAGCCCTTTCCTGTTTGTACGTCACTAGGGCATGCCAACATTTCCATGGACAGGMATGCTTGTGCAGGTTTTGCTAGAAACAGATAGACAGATAAATAACTTTTCTGAGTACCCAATTTTTACACTCATGTTTTTTTGACTGTCACCACAGTAATGAGATTTATCTGGTTGTTCCCTGCCTTTTTGATACTGATCAGACTATCAGAAGTAATGAATGTACAATGTAATGAATAAACAAGAATACACATTAGACAGAATGAAGCACCCTGTCTCATCCAATTGGTAATAAATCAGTGTGTACTCCAGATAACAGATTTCTGACTGACAGAGTGTTTGACATCTCAGAACACTGTTTTTGCCAGAATAATCATGATTTTTTATTCTTGCCATGTTCATTACAATGCTGGTATGACTCACTGCACAGTTTTTCTTTGAATAGTTTTGAACAGAGTCTTTAGAAAGTGTCAAGTGGTCATATTTTTCCCAGAAGTGATAGTGCATATAAATTGTAAAATGAGTTTATCATTTCTACTAGAGGTGGGGAATATGATCTCCTTTGATGCTTGAGCAATTTTKCCAGCATTAATTAAGGAGATTTTAATTGGATTTTTAGGAATTACTTCAAGCTATAAGAAAAACACAATTTCTTGATTAAATTTTGCATAATTAAGTCATATTTTGCAAATCTTTGTAACTTACACCTCTTCATTGTAAGCTAAAAGCATGGAGGAATTGTACAAATAAGAAGCTGAATTGGCTGTGGAAATAATCTTACTAGYTTTGAATGTTCAGAAGCCTGAAAGTACTACAGCAAATGTAAAATCTAATTGTAGATGTATTCTGTTGTGTGCCCAAAGTCATTATAATGCTTTAGGGAACAAATTAATCATTTCTGAAGAGCTAGTCAAGAGAAATTAAATGGCAAAAGGATTATTAATGGAATGTGTAGGCAATGTAATGCAGGACACAGATTGTTAACAGCACAAAGCAAAATTAACTTTATTATCCCTGAGTATAATAATTCATTCAAAAGTAATTTTAGTGACATCTTGAGAGGTACAAAAAACTGTAAGACCTCAAATTTTCATGGGCATCAAATGGAAGTTAACCACCTCAAGACCCCTTTATGCCTTTGAAAGTTTGCAAATAACTTTCTGATTGTGTCATTCTCRCTCTCTTCTATTCCTCGCAGAATGGATAGTAGTGGTCCTTACGAATACTATCGGGGCATCTGTTTAGCAACTGAGAAGATTGCTGTCAGTGGTTCCAGAAATTTGGAGTTGCATCTATCTCTGCTTTTCTTTTCCCTAAGCATGAAAAATTCCTATGAGAGGAACCCATAAACATCATATGAAAAAACTGTGTTATATTTATTTCTGGTCTTTACTACTTTAGAATTGCATTTTATGTGGAAATACTTAGGTTTCTTTGCTGATTTCTGAGCTTGTGACTGACTTTATGACAGTAGTGGTGATAAAGAAGGAAATATCATGTGTGATGTAAAATTAATCAGCCCAGACACTTATTAATCAAATCTTTAATAAAATTAAAGATTTTCACATAGCAGCCTCACAGTCAGCTAGGTCATAATTTATGCAGTGAAATGCYACCATTGGTGAAGAAATATATCCATGTAGTGTTATGAGATATAATGATGTTAGCATTTCTTTACTTGGAGGGTGTCCATACAGCAAATAGAGTTTGTATGTACCCACTGAGAGAATTTGGTGCTCCTATCACCATCACTGACAGATTTGTTTCTGCATACATCCATTCTACTAAACTGTGTGTATTGTAGCATATTTTCCCAGATGTGCAACAGATGTTTTAAAACGTCAACTAGAGTTTTATAAATTATACAGTTCAATTCTAAATCATGTTAGAAATACTATTACTGCAGTGCGAAAAAGGATTTATATGTCCAGAAGTAAATAATTAATAGAACAGTTGATATACGGGGAAGWTTACACTGGTTTAGGGTACATGAGAGACAATAAAAACCTAAACTTTTCCCAGAGACATCGTGTTCAACACTGTGTTGAGAGCCTTCAAAAGCTGTCAGGGGTGAATTGGTTCTGGGTTTAGCTCTTAATTATCAAGTATGTCTATTTGTCTTCTAACAATTCACCTCTGTCAAATAGACATGAAAGGTACATCATTAAATTGAAATAGTGGGAACCAGCTGAGTCAGTGTCTGGTACAGGATTTATTCCCCTTTCAGAAATATGACTTTATTTTGCTGTGATTCCACCTCACAAGGCAGAGTTCATGTAGTCTTTCTAGCTTGGGTACAGTACACRAAAATGCCTCAGCTGAAAGGAATGTTAAAGCCTAACTAGTGCAAAGCGCTGATGCAAATCTGTTTCTAGCCTGTTCTGTTCTCTCCACTCTTATCTCAAACTCATTCATGTTACTGAAAATCATTACAGGAAGAGATTATTCTCGAGATGAAAAGAACTAATTGCCATAGTTTTTCTTCTTCCTTATTTCTGTCACATCACCATATGTAAGAGTCTCACTGAAAAGCTCCCTGCTCTGTGGAATGTCAGATAGAGGGCAGATGTAGTACCTCTGTGAGGCTGTCTTTTATTGATTGGTTTTGGAACAATGTGTTCCATCATGGTTAAAAAGAAAACAGGACAGCTCATTGAAAACATAAGCTGTTGGGCTGTTGTTCTTCCCCTCAAGAGGCAGCTGTAATAGGTCTTGTTTGCTCAACCAAGTCTTTAACTTGTGCAGAAGTTATTATTCAGCCAGTACAATTTTACTTCTTGTTAGATCCTCTGCTCATTTAAAAATCATGAATAATTAAAGTAAGTTTAGATATTGAACAAAGCTGCCTGCTTGGCAGATATATGGTGCTCAATACAAATTCTGTCTATATCCTAGATGTAAAAAGGAAATAATTTTTGGGATACATCTGAGTGCATTCTAAATCTTGTGATGAGTTTTACCTATAACATRCAGCACTTTCACTTTAGGCAGTTGCATGCAATTGGTCTAACACAGTAATTAAGAATTGCTTTTTTGAGAAATAGGGTTTAGACATATTGTGGCCAGTGASAGTGACTGATGAGTGATTTGATGAGCAATTTACAGCAAAATACCTGTTCTATGAAATAAAAGGCAAAGTTAATCTGGCCTACTGTTTCGTCTGCCTTCATTCACCAAAATTTTAGCAGTTAAAAGGAGTTCTTAAAAACAACTTAAATAACAAAGATGTGGACTGGACAGTCCTTCCTTTTCTTCCCTTTTCTCTGTCATTCAAATATTATTCAAAATGGACAGATCTCTGAGGAGACAAGTTTTCCCTTGAAGTGTTTGGTGATACTATGTAAGTATTTATATGGTGGCTTTCTTGGCCACCATATAAAAATATATCATCATGCATGTCAGTGAATGGCCTGTTCTTAATTATAGGGCAGATTAGATTATACATGATACATATTTTTTTTTCATTATGTTTGATGAAAAACAGGAGGTATTTTCTATTTTTTATCAACTAAAATGCAGCCTGCAAATTTCTGTGCACAAATGTCTGTAAAATAGGCATTAGTGGTGGACACAAATCCATCTCATAAGGTTCCCTGTGCATCTGTTGTTTCAGGGCACGCACACCAGCAGCAATGGCTTCTTTGCCTTTGTGCAGAGTGAGTCCATTTCCTATGACTTCACTTTTTCCTTCCCAAAATAAATGAGCCTAATTGTGAATGGCTACTCATGTCAATAGAGCTGTCAGGCTCTTTGATCTTTGTTGGTGACCTCATTCAAGAGTGGAATCTTGTGATATTTTTATTCCACCTTGTACATTATGTAGGTGAAACCAAACTGAATTTTGCAGCTTGAATTTATCACATCTGTCCTCCATTAAAAGTGCTCAGTTAAATTACTATTACTTTCCAGTTAATGAGAGATGAGAAAAGAAGTAAAGAAGGTCTGGTTATTTTTCCATGTCATTCATAGGCAGTGGATGAGTACATCTTCAACATAGAAGAATGACATTCTCTTTCCTATGACCCTTTGCTCAGAAATTGTAATACAGTGCAATGGGAGAGGCAGAGATCTTCAAGCAATGCAATAGGTCATTATGTAATTGAAAAATGTCATAGTGCGCAGACATAAGGGGGAGAAGGGATTATTGCCAAAATAATGTTAGTTCTGGTATTCCTTAGTTTTTTCTTACCTTTACCTCCCTCATCCCAGTCTCTTCAAAGGTCTTGTTTCCCCCACACTTAAAAAAATGTGTCTTTTAAGTCGGAGGTTTCTCTATTTCTATGTTTATAATGAAGAATTATTGAAAAGTGGGCAACCTCTCCAACCTTTATTATTGATTTAGTCTCATAGGATTCTTCCTGGAACTGATGGRATGAAGTGGTCTCCTGAATCTGAAGTTAATGTCTCTGAGCACTATCATTGTATCAGTGTCATTTCATAAAACTGTTTTTAATATATCTGGGACTTTTTCAGTCTCTTAAACATGTGGGTATAAAATTGGGCAAGTCAGGAATTAAGTTAAAACATGCTTTATTTTTGAGTACAGAGGCAGTTATGAAATACCAAAGTATTTTACCTAAACCTAAGACTGAGCTCAAGTGATGTGGTATATCTGTGTGGGTATCGTCATGGTAAAAATGCTGATATATGTTTTTTTAATAAAATGTCTTCCAATTCCAGCATAATCTTTAATAATAATTGGTTAATCATTTCAGCATGTTTGTAACTGTGGGCATAATTGTTACTTCTGCTTTAAGTGTGGTACCAGCTATGTACTTTTGAGATTAAGAAAATTACCATTGCAGACAACACAGACAGATRACTTTCTGTTGTGTATTATTTTCACTGTGCTACTTAAGTCTCATCATAATCTGATATTATAGTTCAAYCACATCACTCTTTGTTAAAAAAACAGGAGCAGCCATTCATCTTCAGCCCTCACCATATGGCAGAGGTATTGATACACAAGAAGGCATYAGTCAAATTAGCATTTCTGCAAACCATGCTCATCTGTGTAACTAATTCAATAATTGCATGTGTTCTTTTTTCTCTGCAATGTTACTTATCCTTGCTAATTGTAAAGGGCCATGCTCCTGTTGGCAAATCCATGAATTGTGAACTTCCCCAACTACTTTTGGGAAGAGGTTGTTAGGTTTCTCTTTGTGTTTTCTGCAGACAGTTGCTTTTTGGAGAGAGGAGGGAGTCCAACAATATAAACTAATATTATATGTTACTACACAATAATCAAGAACTTTTTGTTACTCTTGCTACATTGAAGGCTTTTTACTATTTTATTGCGTTTTTTTAAGGATGGGTCTCTTGTTAGAACCCGGGAGTTTCTACTTTTTCTGCCTTACACTTGAAATATTTTACATTTTTACATTTTTCTGTGTTTAAAATAGAATAAATCCACTTTACTTACATACTTTACCATTCTGCAGAGTGTTTGTTTTTTTTTTTGCTTTGCTTTGCTTTGTTTTGTTTTGTTTTTTTAAACTAGCATATTTTAAGCAATCTGCCTTATGRTGTKTATGGTAACATAAGAATGCATGACTTTTACATAATCAGCTTGCTACTCCACCCCTCAAGATGATTTTATTACTTTCCATGGCAAATCCTGTCCTTCTTTTGAGAATTTCTGCTTTTGCTTCTGCAATCCCAAAGTCATCATGAGTAACATGGTCTGAAATACACAGCCATCATCTGAGACCTCACTAAGATAGTTTTGCTATTGTATGTTGAAAAGTCCTCAGCTCTTTGTCTTTACTAAGCAATGTCTTGGATTTCTGCATCTAAATGATTTCTTTTCTTTCAGAGAAGAAAGAAGRTAACAAAGCATCTGTCATCTTGGGGCCAAGCCTTCATATTTAGCAGTGCTCAGCATTTATTGAAARTAAGTGTCTGCAGGATCTACTTCTGACCTGAGAAAGCCCAGGTCCTACAGGGCTCCAGGGAGACCCCAGTGTGTCAATGCTCAGTTGTCTAATGGTTCTTGGGGATTCCCCATTCACCTCAGCCCACGGATTGTGRAGGATTCTCAGTTGATTCTGACATTTAGCTAGGATGAATCTAGGTCTGACCTTATGTGGTTTTCAATGCACTAGGTACATTATCTTTTCTAGTTTTCTATCTYGTTATTTAGGATTCTGATTCCACCTCACAGTACTTAACAAAGCTTGGGTATTTTAACATTTATCTTGTGCTTATCTACAAGGCAAGACTGATGGCCACCACCTGCAGAGAATCTGTGGGTGGTKCTGTAAATTAGAGACGCATGAAAACACCATTCTAGTGGCTTTTGGAGTTGGTGGTTTTAGGCTCCTGTAGAAAGAAGCTTCACAGACTAATGCTGGCTCCTTCAAGAGTGGTGCCAAGGAAGTTGGACACATTCTCTTTTTCTCTAATCTCTGTTCCTATGATATAGTGGGTGCAAAYTGCTGTGTCCGTGTATTTTTCTCTCCTGAGCTAGCCATAAGTTAGGGGATATAGACAAACTGGAAGGTGAGCGGAAGAGGAATCCCAAGCTACAGGATCATACAGTATAACTTGAAATGATACCTCTTTAGAAAGAAAATCTGCAGTCCAAAGAATGAGGAGTTTCTCAGTCTTGTTTTGTCATTTGAGGAATTTTAACTCCCTCCCTCTCCTTGCTTCCAAATGCCGGTATTTTTCATTGCCCTTTAGCCTCCTGCCCAATAGTCTCAGAAACTTACAGATTCCTTAAATGTAAGTTTGAAGCTGAAGTCCATTTCACAARTACAGTTTTCCTCCTCTGGGATTGTGGTGACTTTTTAATTTTGTAAATGCTTATTGTTCTGCAGCCTTGCTGTGGTTGTCTGGAGTCTGTAGCTGGCTGAATTTTCAGAAATAAAGCCCACTTGGATATACCTTATTCCTCTTAGCAACAAATTCCTCAGTTTCCCTCTCATTTATATTTAGTCCTAATATCCTGTAGTCCTTCCTTAAATGAATGGTCCCATTTAAAGGCAGAACACAACATAAAATATAGTAGTCCATTACAGCCTTGCCTCTTTGCTACAGATTTATTTAAGCAGTTTAGTTTCTATTATAACTCCACTCAGGGCACTTYACATGCCCTGCTTCTCCTCCCTTATCTCACTTATCTTTCTGAGAACACAAGGTACAAAATGATAATTCACTCTCCTGCTGTCTACCTCCTTCCAGGCTCTACCTCTAGCTTAATGTCCCAAAGCAATTAAAGAGTCAATTGCATTTATTAATTTATACATACCAATCATATTTGTTTCCTGCAAAACACTGGATATCGAATTCATTGCAGCAGTTACACAAATACATGCACAAGGGAGGTTATGAATCAGGCTGTGCCTCAGTKCCTGCCCTACCCAGGACACAGCAGTGCTGGGAGCAGTTTTGCTGAGCTGGCTGTTGGAAAACCTCTTAAGAATGTGCATTACTGGATGATGTTGCTGCTTTGGCGTGATGGGTTGACCAGCTCCTCCCTACCTTTGCTCCTCCTGACTGCAGGGCACTGTGCCTGCAGTTTTGGGAGGCAATGGGGGAGAGAATCCTCCCCTCCTGCACCCGGCTCTATTCTCCTTCTGCCTCCTGTCCCCAGAAGAAAGGACTTTTGATGGTTGTTTGGCAGCCCAGTGCTGCCCCATATACACAGCACCCTTTACCACCTGTCTGTCCCGTGTATTCTCCACGTGAACCCGACTTTGTTTGCCTCCCAGCCCTATCCTTGGAAACGCCATTCCAGACCACAGGAGAGCAGCAGTGCACAGCCACCCGATTCCCTAACTGGCATTTACTTAAATTGTATGTAACTGAAGGATCTGATTTTCAGACAGTGCTGAACAGTCAGAGCTCCYGGGGCAGTCGACATGAATACTGTTCTTAAACCTCAGGAAAAGTTGGATGCATAACGATGCAGGGCATTCTTTAATTCTCCGACTGGAGGTAGTTTTTATCAGCTGAAGTAAACTGTTGCATATAATCAGAGCTGAAGGCATGTTTATCTTAATGGAAAATAAAAAAAAWATATACTCTTCCTTGTATTGGTTAAATGTCTTCTCATGTGCTACAAACCTTTCTGTGGCAGTTACCCACTATTACTGTCATTACAGTTCGGGTGCTTTTGGACAATTAAAGTAAAATCAGGAGGTGTCTGCAAATTAAGCAGTTCTATAAAAATCTGCTGCTATATCAACTCAGCTGCTTTTGACATTTAGTCGAACAACTGACTGCTGCRATATGTAGTAAGGCTTAGTCCCCATTTCAAATAAAAGAAACATCTGGCATGAATGGTTATAACCTAGGGTTCTGAAACTGAGAAGATAGTACTTTCAGGTTTGGTTGCAGATGACAGGAACGTTAACTGATATAGTCATAAAATGACAAAAATGCTAAACCATCGGTGTACTTTTGGGCAAGAAAATCCTGTTCATCTTTCATAGGTCTGTATATCTCATACACGGAATTTTCTTCTCCATCAAGAAAGATGGTAGGAATTTGGTGGTGAGTGTGGGTCGAGCTGAGAAGGTGGCTGCTTGGCATCCATGCACTGAACAAAAAAAAAAGGAGAGATATTTTGAAACCTGATAATTTTCAGTATGCCCTGGGGGCTGTACTGGCAGAACTGTCTGCTCTGAGCTCTGCTGCTACAGTGAGGCTGTGCAAGCCTGAGGACTCTGAGGGCATGAGACACCAGTGGACATTTGTCTGGCACCCCAACAATAACAACAGTCCAGGAAACAGTAGTCTGGTGTTTTATGGTGAAAAATCCCTGTGGTGTGACCTTTTGAGTGGGTGCCCTATATAGGCAGGCTGCTGCTGCTGAGTTTTGACATGGAGCCTGGGATTTTTTTTCTGTCTTCAAGCTCACCACCAGTTTTCATCCAGACTGTAGTTGAACCTTACATCCTTGTGGCTGGAGATTGCATTGGTGGCTGGAGAAGTGCAGGCTTGGCTGTGAACAGCTGTGGGGAAAGAACTGTGGGAGAATAACAGTCAGCCAGTGGTAGCACTGGCACTCTCTGGGAGCCCAGGAGACTCCTCTATCCCACAGATAAATCACCTCTCAACCCACCACAGATTAATGGATCCCCAGACTGTGAGATCTATCACCATGTGCTGTACCCTATCCATAATGAATGAAAGGTGTAGATTAAAACAGTGACTGGCAGTGTTATTTGTAAATAAGAAACATTGTCCTGTTCTGAGAATAGCTTAAAAAAAAAGTGTTATTCATCCAATGCTGCAAAAAGATTGTCTCATGTAGAAAAATTGCCTGTGCTGATCCCACTCATACAGTACTTGCTGATCTGATGGTGGACAATATTGCCTGTGCTAAATTTAGGCAATACGGATGCTCACAGGAAGCTGTGCTCTCAAATACCACAGCACCTCCGTACTCAGCAAATCTGTTCCCCTCTGTTCATAAACATGCCTGCTAGTGTTACAAATAATTTTTACTAGTTTTTCAGTCTTGCTGGCACTTCAGCTGAGTTTTATTCACCAGAGAGCATTATCATTAGAATGGTGYGCTGCTTTCCATTACAGGGACAAAACAGACAGGGTTGCTGCAGTGCTGTAATGGGTCACAAGGCACGGGGCAAATTCTGTTCCTTCTAGCTAAACCTGTATGTGGCAGCTTTATGCATCAAGGACATGTGCTGTACTCTAACTTGTCACACTTTCCCTGTCCTTGCTTTTGCCCGTGCCAGCTGTTCCTCTCCAAACAATGCACAGGCACAGCCATAGCTATTCCTACAGGGGAGRATGCTTTCTGTTTATGGCAGCTGTTTTGTCGATCAGCAAAGGAAAAGCTGCTGGCGCTGCTTGGTTGGATGCAGCTATGAAGCCTTGTGTTTTTCCCAGCCWTGGGGATAAGTTACCTGACCTCTCCCTAACTCAGAAATGTCCTTGTGATCAGCCACTCTTTGCCCTGGCTGCTGCTGCCCTGAGAGATAAGATTCAGGGTCACGCAAGAGTTTTGTTTGGTGAGACCAGATTTAGGATCACCTGAGACTTTTGCTTCCTTGCAGAACAATGCCAGTAGCAATTAATTAAACAGCTTCATGCCTCCTAAAAACTCACTATTAGAAAAATGCAGGGGAAGCTTCTTAATACCCACGTAGCTTAGCAGAGCTTCTAAAAATTTTCTTACATGAAACTTTCCTAAAGATGCTCTGTTAGAGCTCCTGCCTGTCAAGCAACACCTCTCCAAACATTAGGAATATCAGTCAGAAACACTCATCTCTGGCAAAGGATGAGGCAAAGGATGTGGCTGCACAACTGTGTAACCAATATACTGTGAGAARGGGAAACAGAGGCTTAGTCCAGCTGTTAACGAGGTTGAAGATCTCTGCCTTTCTGCAGTCAGCTTTAAATATCTCAGTTTTCCTTTGGAAAAGATCATAGGACCATAGGGTAATCTGCTCTGCACATGACAGGAACACTTCTATTCTTCCATGCAAATATATTTCTGGCCAATTAATAGACAGTTGATTTTGTGTCTGTACTATTTATTATCCTTTAATTTGGATAATTTTCCATCCTCTCAAGCAGTGCTCCTAATGTATTTATAAAAGCTTATCATATTCCTTTTCTAGGATAAGCAGATGAAAGTAGTTTAACTTGTTTTGTAAGACATATTAAGGGTTTTCAAAAAGCCTCCATTCTCATAACCATTGTGATGGTGCTTCTTTGAGTCCATTCCCATTTGAATTCCTCTTTTGTAAACGTAAGTGAAAGGATATCTTGCCTTTATAGAGGATTTTCTGTTTTCCTTAAATCACTGTGAAATGAAATGCTTCTTTCCTCTCAACTACTGCTGTGCTCTTTCTTCTTCTTTTTTCCCCTTCTTTAATGCTATTTTGACTTCTGTGTCCCTAATGATATATCCTATTCTGCTCCATCTCTTTTTAATGTGAGGTATAAGCAAAGCATCTTATTTTGGGAAAATATTGCTGTAAAAAGTTGATTGGAAAAAAAATCAAAGCACTGCTTTTTTTTGTGTCATACCTGCAGTGACAGAATTAGGACAAAACTGAACAATTTCAAGCTTTTTTTCACATTTTCAAAGCTATCTGAAGCATTTTGTTTTGGCATAGAGCATCTAATGAGTATTGTCATGGTAACTCTTTGAAGAGACTACATTGAGTGTTGCTCAGTTTTACTGGTATCACTTCAATGCAGTGATAATAAAAAAAGTGGAAAGACTACCCTCATTGCAAAACTTGGATCCCTTTGAATGATTCATGATGAAATCTGGAAATARATTCTTTGCTTGCTGATCTGCACACGCTTACACTGAGAAGAGTGATGGGCTAGATGTGGGTGCTGTCCTCAGCTGCCTGGGGATCGAGCTGGTCTCCCATTTTCGACTCTGTGTGCTTGTTAATGAACCATCACATAACTCTGCAGAAGGTCTGGTGTAATAATAGGATTCAGATTTTATGTTCTATCATAGAAGAARGTATCCTGGGGGCAACATACCTCTCATCTAATGTCAGAAGCATAAGCAGAGGTAGAACAAGAAAGTTCAGAATCATTCCTAATTTCTGAGCTGAGCTCCATTTACAGGCAAAAAGGTACAAGTTGGAGGTGACGTGCCAGGAAGTGTGGTCAGAAACAAAAGCAGCATATGGAATGTGGAAAGAGGCAGTGGTGTGACTCTATGTATTTTGACAGGTATGAATTTATATGTTTTGAAAGGTATTGGCCTACTAACTTTGAGAAAAGCCTTGGAGATACTAAGTTTAGAGTAGGAAGGTATAAAGGTCATTGACTTGCATCAGATGAGACGCACTTAAATGTCATACCAAAATTTTTGCAAAATGCAAAGATGAATTTAAAGCTCCATTGATTTTTCCAATCAGTGATTTTGTATGATGGGCAATTATAAGATGGTCTGAAAGACACTGACTACATCCTTCGAAGTTCAGGTGCACACAGTGTCATAAAGTCCCAGAAATTTTATAGAAATTGATTAGTTGCACAGATTTGCAGGGTCATGTCTTCATACAAATTGAAATTTTGTATCAGATTTGCACAAATATGGAGAATGTTGTCATCAGGCATTGTATCTTCATCACAGAACTGTTTTGTAGGCTTCTTTTATGTTTCATGATATCAGAGATTTCTTTGATAGTTCAAGAGCTAATACTAAGGCAACATTAATTTGTTTTTCTTGTTAGAGAACAAGACTGTACTTGTTATAACCTAAAAACATTTAAAATGTTTCAAGTTCAAATTAATTGCTGTAACTCTCTTGTTTTATCCCTGGCAGGTATAAGTTTCTTCATTTATTATYGACTTCAGGCTCAGATGATGTCAGCTGGGGATTATTGCATATATGAATGACAATAACAGATTGGGTTTTATGGGTGTGTTTGTCTGACAGGCTAGGTGAAATTAAAAGAAAAAATGGGGCTTCAGTAATTGTTGGTAATAAAGAAGAGTTAGAGTCTAGTTCAGCATCATAGTGAAGTAGGTGSTTAATTTCAAGCATGTGAGCAGCTCCATAAAATTTGATTGCACGATTAAGTGTTTGAAAGATCAGCCCCAGAAAGGCTTTTAATGTTTAGGGCATAGTGTGGAAGAGCTGAAGCTTCTGAAAACCTGTCTTATTTGGTCTGAAAATTGATCAATGGATGTTTCACATTCACACCCACAGGTTGTGAAAAGGCTKCTGGAAATGGCACTGGAAAATAAAAATAATATCTGGAATGAAGGGAAGTAGGGAATGTCAGTCTTCACCAGAAGTGCTTAATTTTGACCTTATAACTCACTGAAAGAGGGGGAAAGAAGTAATAAATCTCTTTTGTCAAAAACAATTTGATTGTCTCCTTATGGAATTTAAATGCCTTGGAACACAAAGAAGCAAGTCTTCAAAAATTAACTGCATGCAGATCGTGTGAAGTAAAGGACTGGGACAATGAATTTTAGCTCATACAGTGGTTCTTTTAAAACCTTGTGACATAAACTTAGCTGGAGACCTAAAATTAGAACATATTACTGTTTTGACAGTTTTAACGTCTAGTCAAGAGATGAATGCTTGAAGAACCCGTCTGTAGATTTCTGAGAGAGCAATCATAAGTATTCTACATGTATAGATGGAACAGAAAAACAGTCTACTACTAGATGTAGTAAGAGCTAGTAAGATATGACCTCTGAAAAATTTAAGTTGGAAAGCAAAGAAGGTAAGAAAATGGAAACTGAGCTGAGAAAAAGAGCTACATAGCTTCCATGAAAAATGCCTGAAAAAATATTTGAAAYAAGTCACAATATGTCACAGGTTTCTCAATAATGTGTCTTGGTAACAAAGAGGAAGTGTTACAGCTAAGACATCTTCCATGTAAATTTAAAAATCATTTAATTGACATTTTAGCACAAAATTCTACTTTCTCTTTCATAGGATGAGATGTAATTCAATTAATTTCATCCACTGATGTAAAGAAATTGTGAGGAAATTTGTGTGTCCTGTGTGACACTAAGGCTATGCAGTGCTCTCTGTGTTACATGAAATGTTACATTAATGGGAGATTGACTGAAGGAAAACACCACAATGACTTTCTATGGTCACATTACATAGTGCAGACAAGTTACTCTAATCTCTTACATGGGTTACTTAAAAGCATCTGAAGTGGTATTCCTGCTCCTTGTTAACTGAACATTCAGACCCTGTTGCTTTTAACCTTGTTAACGTCTGACTTTCTTATCCATCTCAAGTACCAATTTTCCTGAAGAACTAGGGCAGCAAGGTCTCAGCAGCTAGAATGCTTTTATTTCCATTTTTTCTTCTGCTTTCCCTTCAGAAATTTCATAGGGGAACTGAGACATTTCATTTTCTATCTTGTCTGAATCAAAATTTATTTTTGTATGTAGGTATGGTTTGGACAAAATAGGAACTGGGACAACAGAAAGAACTACAATCTTTGTTTCTTTCATTCATCTATTGTGGGCTTGAATCACTTAATTGCACTTTTTTTTCTGTTAATGGGCCAAGGACAGGCTGCTCATCTAGGTAGTGATCAAATCCCATAATGACAATTGGGGAATGTCTTGCTGACCACTAAAAGCTGAAATTTCCCCTCCCATTTTGGATAGAAAATGATATATTTGAAAAGAATAAATTGAAATGCAAATAGCAAGTATCTTATTAAAAGATAAACAGCTATAGGATAAATCACTATGAAATGTAACTATATAAGCCTTSGGATTTCAAATTAGAAACATATGATATCAATCAGGCAATAGTTAGACTGAATACAGCTTCAATGTGGCATAAATGTCCACACAGAATGTGTTTAATCTGGTCTTGACCCCTGGGTTTGGCATGGAGAGCATGATGACACTTTATTTTGCCAGTCTGTGTAAGGCATGGATCTCACCATCTCTCTCACGTGTATTCCTGACTGCAAAGCCCTTCTCTCTTGGCCAAGTTTCAAGCTCAGGTATTAGTCAGGCAATGACCCTCAGCCTTTTCAGGAACCCTGTTTAGGGAATCTGTAGCTGAGTCYTAAGGGTTCAGTACAATGCAGGAAGAGTTAAGGGTTAAACAGTATAAATGGCATACAAATGTAGCCATAATGAATAACAGTGGCTAGCTGAATGTAGGCTAGAGAGAAATAAAACCTTTAATATGTACTGTATAATTAATTASTATTCCAGACGGAGTCTGCAAACAGATTTTATAAAATGGGAGCACTACATAATTAATAGGTACACGTATCACATTGAAGAGTTGATTCATTGCTAGAAATAAGGGCATTACATCAATCTCTGGTATACCCTAGGATGAGCTAATCAAAATTTTCCAGGTTTAAATGAGGAGAAAAGGATGCTACAGTCTGCACAAATATATTCCTGTGTCACTACCTCTGGCAATGGAGGAGAAGCCAGGACAAGATCTTATATTTCACATAAAAAGTACATGTGCAGTGTGAGATGTCATRTTGGGTAGCAGTGTGTGTGCATGTGCACACATGTGAAAACATGGGCAGGGTTTCTGTGGATTTGCAGAGCAAAGCACAGAACTTTTGTCTCTCTATCAGAGCCTGCTGGCTCCAAATTCTTGCATGGTGCATTGTCACTGCCATTTAGTGTGGGGCTGCTTCCATGTTTCTGCCTATGCACACAAGAACACAAAAGAATACTCTTTTTTGATGGGTTATTTGACAGGGTTTGATTGACCTACGGTTCAGCTCCTTATTCATATATAGGAGGATGGAAGYACAGCAATACAAATATTAAATTAACATTTATCATTTCATAGTGATATAATTCCTAGAGGATTAAAARGTACAGGATACTTATTGTATGAAGAAACACCGCCTCCCCCCAAAACTCAGTTTTGACCTCACTTACATGATGGATTTCTTAATCCTAGTTATCACTGCACTTATTAATTGACTTTATGTTGGCGCCTACAAGCCCTAGAAACATCTACTCTGCCATCATTAGGTTACAACCTAAGCTGAAGAAAAAACTCTGCCTAATTTTTGGTTTAGACTGTTGAAGAGCTCTTTGGGTAGTAAATGCACAATATCTAACACGAAATATATCAGGATTAAGACACATCATTTTCCTGGAAGCAGTTTTTAGAAGAATAAAAACCATAGTATAGTTCATTTCTTGTGGGTGAGGGAATAAACTCTTACTGCTAAGTTCATGTTCATTCATGACTTCTGCGTTTGACTGTTGACATCTCTCTTGCTGGGGCATGGTTCTGCTGTCCTTGAACTGACTGTGAAGACTTCTGTCCACTTTAAWGGGAGAAAATTGAGTCTAAGCATTGCTTTTTCCTTCTAGCATGAATTATAAGCTACAAAAAAGGTTTCTTCAACCTGACTAAATCACAGTAGTAATACTTTTTTCTTTGGACATGTGTGCTAGGTGTTCTGATTCTGTTACTTATTTTAAATTCTGATTGCTGAGCATTGAATAAGTATTAATAAACTAACTATAAGAAATCTGTACAGTTAAAAACAAATTACAAAAAATCCACCGAGCAATTTTGGATAATGACTGAAAATGATTTTTCCATTAACATCCCTCTATCCTGCAACATTATTGGATGACTGATTTGTTGCACTCTGAGATCAATATAAGGGATCAGGTCAAGTAGTATGACAGGTAAAATAAGATCTTAGTTAAAATAMTATTGTTTGAATATTTTTATTAACATTATTGTTAATGTAGAAAATGTCATTAATTGAAATGAAATTTAATTGGAGACTGCTTTCAGTCTCAGTGTTTTCCCTCAGTTGTCTCAGCCTGAAGAGGAGAGGACCCAGTGGCTTATAGTATTTTTGTACAATGGCTTTGTAGGTCTTACAAAGTAAGAAGGGATTAATTTTTGGGGAGGTGKTTTTTTGAATGCTCTTACCTCTTTCTTTTTTCAGAAGAAAAAAAAAAATCACTAGAAAGTCCTACTGAGAGACAGCTTGCAGAACAGAGATAGAGTGTATTTAAAAGTAAGAGCAGATTCAGAGAATTATTAAAGCTAGCTTCACAGATCAAACTCATGAAAACATGGTATTACTGATTACAGTTTTACTGCAGAAACAATGAAGGCCACAGCAAAGAACTGTGGAAGTTAGAGATAAAATGGTATATTAGGCCTTCTAAAGTTGGGATTTCTGCCAATTCAGGATTGATTCCCATAGTGCACTTTGTTAGTGCAGCCTAGTTTTAAATTTCTAGCAATAGGAATGATATCAGTTCTTGCTAGCAAGCAATTTCTTACAAGCAACTTAGAGTCATTAAAGGCTCGGCAAGTCCCTAGTGAAAACAAGATTAATCTCTATATACTGAGGAGTACTACTGAGCTTGCTTGAAATACCTAAATCTTCTCTTGAAKGGGTGCAAGTTGTGTATGTAAGATGATTATTGCACGTGAGCACTGATGTCATATTAAGCACTGAATAATTCTTAGACTACAACAAACTTAATAGTTTTTTGAAATGCAATGTTAATTTTTAGCCTTGTAGCAGCATCTTGGATTGATTTTGAGATTAACTGGTTTATATTCTGTTCTATTTCTAGCAAGTGGATAGCTACTATCTTGGAACAGATTCTGATATTTGTGCTGAGGTTACTATATACTTATGGATGTATTTAGTTACATGACACTTGCAACCACCACAGTGCGAGAAGTGACTGATGTCATCAAAATAACCACCAGACGCTAAAAGCTTCCCAGGCTCCTTGTCCTTGATTTCTTTATGATCTTTCACAGTAACAGAGTGGAGTCATTGTTGTGGATTAATAGTATCCAACTAAAAATTTATTTTCTTATTAAAGGCATCTATACCCATACTTTATCTTCCTCATACATTACCATTGACCATGGCAAGAAGATAATGTCAGGTATTTTGGTTTCAGTGGATGTGGGAAAGAGTGCTGYGCAGCGGATAACTCTAGGGATATGGGGAGCCATGAGTTCATTTCTCTTGCGCATGAGTCCAGCCAGGTGACATTTACTGCAARGTTGTCACTTCACTTCACTCCTGTTGCATGGTTGAATAGGTCAAAATAACTGCAAATCCTTCCCGAATTAGGTGAAATCATTCAATGGAAAAAAATGTCTACAAACTGTAAAAATATACATTGCTTCTGTTTGGCATCAATTAAACTGAATGTTTTGACTTTTTCTTTGATGTATGGTAAAATGAAATGCAGCTAAACTTAATCTCAAAGCGTAAACGCACTTGTATGTTTAGCAAGAAATACTTGCTGTCTGTATAAGTTATGAATTATATCAGCCCAGCCTGTGTATCTTATAAATTAAAAAAAACACCATTAATTTTTATAAAATTTTGAAACATTTCAAATATTTGCAAGAGCAGAAACTTACCTTACTCATCAGTCCTAATTGTAATTAGAAGAATGCTTTAAAAAATTTTGCTGTTGATAAAGCATTCGGTAAAGCAAAAGCCACAGTACTTTGTAGAAAGCTCCTGGTGAATTGGTCAGTAAACAGACATAGGTAAGATGCAGTTTGCTTGTTTTCAGAGAACGTAATGAGTAATAATGATGTGTCTTCAACAGTATTGTTATTAAATCCCTGGCTTGAATGGGCCAATAATTTAGACTGAACTTCATGGTCAAGAACAAATTGCTTTCACTTTTCTGCTTTCTGCATTCTCACTTGAGTAAATCAGATCTTATCAGGGCCAGTGAGAGACAGTCACCTGAAATGCAGTCTTATGAAGTGATTTGTTACTCTTCTCCTGGAGGGAACACAATTGTAGGAAGGCCTTCAGGTGTAGCTGAAGCAAGCAAGACTGAAATGGAAATATCATATGCTTAATTTCTGATGTAAAAATCCTCAAAACACAGTTTTCAAACAATGCCTGCCAATAAAGCTTGAAAGTGATCTTATCTGGCTGGAGAAATGGGCTAAGGGGAACCTCATAAAGTTCAGCAAGGGGAAGTGTAACATCCTGCACTGCGTGAGACACAACCCCAGGCATCAGCAGGTGGGAGCTGACCAGTAAGAAAGCAACTTAATCCCAAGAGGTCCCTTCCAACCTCAGCCTGTCTCTGAATCTATGTTTCTGTAATGGCACTTCTTTAAGTGGATTTGGAAAAAAATAGATGAACGTGAAAAAGCTCAGGATACAACTTTTTATTCTTCCTTTTWAAAAAAGCGATTCTATGTCCAGTTTTACAAATTTGTCTTAAACATTTACAATATCCTGATTCACAAAATATAATAAAAGACAATAATATTGTTTATTACTTCTTGAATTATTTATTGGTGTGAGAAAAATTTGTCTTTTGCTAGCTGTTTGTCTATATATTTCTTACCCTCAATAAATACAGATTTCAAACTAATTCCGAAGGGAGAAAAACCCTATAATTGTTGCATTCTTCAAGTGTGACAAGCTGTGGGAGCAACTTACATATACAAAATTGGAGAACTAAGTAGAAAAATGTTATATCGCAGTCATTTGTATTTGTTGTTGGCTTTGGTCCTGAATGCATGTGGAGCATTTTTTCCCACCATCATGTTTCTACAAGCAGAGCAAAACTGCTATATTTCTAAAAGTGAGTGCATTTAAACGGACAAAAGAAATTAAGACAATGCAGGTCAATAATTTTCATTACTTGGACTGAATCCCAAAACATGAATTCATACACTTCTTTTCTCCACTGTTTTCTCACTGATTTAGTGGATACACACATTGAGTAGGGTAAATTAGACCAAAATTTCATGGTAGGAAAACGTTTCAGGTGCAAAGAAATGGAAGGAAAAAGCAGGCACATGGCGATGACCAGTGCGTGGTGGCTACAGACAAATTCCAAAGCAATGGAGACAGTGGGTTTCCTGTCCTTTGGTATAGGCAGAAAAGAGAGCACAGCAGTCACGACAGCAGAATGAGACTCCAGGGTTGTTTCCAAGGTATTCTGGGCAACAAGAGATGATATTTCTTTTCAGAGTTCAGTTTCCAAGGTTTTGAGTCTTTGAACAYAGTGTCCAGTGTTTTGAGTTGCACTTTCAGATCAGGGAAGTGACATGCAGACCTCAGYGCAGATGAACTGTACCTGTAGGAACTTGTACTAGTCAGAATTTGGAGAAATGCACTCTAAAGGAGCTGTAATTTTAAAGTGAACTTTGGCTTAAGCCTTCTACCATTCAGTTTGGAGTTAATATAAAAGAAAAGATGAGTTCTGAAAACCCTACTCTGGAAAAAATAATGAAATTAACTCTGAAAACCCTATATTGGAGAAAATAATGAAGCTTTCTGGGAACTTGGAGGTTATGAAAATCAACACTGGTCACCCTGCTGATTGTGAATCTACTTTAGCTGTGGATTTGAACAAAACCTAAGCCAACAAATTACTTTAGTGGCATAAATGTAAGCATTCTGGTTTAACTCATTAGAGACGATTTTCACTTTTGTACAGCTAGATTTTTGGGTGATCAATTAAACTGAAAAAAATGACTTCAATAGAGGTGTGTGGAGAAAAGTATTCTTGAATTTTGATYGTTGTATGGAATTGAACTGAGGCACCTCTTTGTGCCTTTTCTTTGAACTAAAATGGGAAGGTGATGGAATGAAACTCTGTGAAATATTTCTGTACAGAGGTCCTTGGACGAATTTGTTTTGCCAAGTCTTCTATTTGTATTGCCAAAAAGCACATCTGTTCCTTACCCACAGATCTGCAGTGAACATACAAGAATCATGTAAACACATTTTTTGAGGAGATCACACAGAAAGTGATAGCTTTTGAGACTGCAGTAACTTGTTTTATTCGCTGGAGCATAAAGCCTATAGAACACTGACCTGCAGCCACTGCTTTCATTCACTGTGTCAGATGCAAGTTACGAGAAGGAAAACATTTTTCCTTGTTTTCTTTGTTTTCCCACTACCAAATAAAAGCGTATTTTCTTTTCTTTGAAAATTTAATTACTAAAATGCATAAGTGAATATAATTTACAAACAAAAAAATATTAAAAAGGGTAAAATATAGCTAAGAAAATCWTCATAAATACAGTCTTCATATCTTGATGGCATTTCTAGACCTCCTCTTCCTAAGACATAGACTACTCCATGGCAATTTACTGTGTAATGACTACAGTGACATTTACTGAATATTTGAAGTAAATGATTTAGAAAATTATGATCTAGTCTTCACCTCGAGGCTGGATTATTCAGTRTGTCTGTCAGGCTCTTTATTAGCTCATCGTTGTTTCATACTGTGCATTGCAGAGAACCTGTTTTTGTGAGGATTCTTTTTTTAGTTTAGTTTTTGTTGTTAGCCCATATGGACTAGTGGCATCAACAAATAATGTTGTATTGGATTCTAAATCTGTCTCATGTGATGTTTTTCATTTTGGTTGAGCTGACATGGTGTCTGACTTTAAATGCACAATCACCTTTCTATCTTTTTTTTTTTTTTTTTTTTAATTATTTTTGCAGACTGGAACTTTGTCACTGGGGTTAATTACCTCTTGTCCTGATTAAGATGCTTCCATTTTGTTACAGTTCACTTCCTCTTTTCTCTTAATACATTCCCTAGCCTGAACATCTCTTAGAGACACATTTGTACTTGAACATTTAGCCTCCGTCTCTTTTTTTGTAGTTAATTTAACATGTCTTATATTTTACACATGAGCAATTAAGCATGTGAGACAAATAAGTTGTTTTCTCTTAGTGCATTTTATATTAATTCACAGGTTCTACTTGTCTCAGTTAGGTAGTTCATGAATTTAGAAAGCTTACTTCTTTTGGGAAGAATTTTGCTTCATGTGTTGTCATCATTCTCCCTGGTAAAGAATATATTTGACTGTATAATTTCTATCATTTTACTCATTATTTTGCTAAAGTTGCATTGGAAGTGGAATGATTCTGTAGCAAACACTCTTCCCTTGTGTATGATGCATCTGAGTGCATGGTGAAGATAAGGAGAAAACAACTGTTTGCTGTCAGGATGATTTAATGATGGATATTAAGACGACATTGCACAAAAGAGCAGAACAAGGACTCATTGCTAAGAATTAGTATAAAGCAAAGTACTACAATTAACATGGAAAGGAAGGATTTGAGTGCGTACAAACTGTTTTTGACTAAACAGACAATGCAAAGCTGTTCACAAGAGGTGTCGTTCTGGGATATGCTAATACAAGTTTTGTATTGAGGGCATGGCAACTAATCATTCTGCTAAGCTGGCAGGCAGTGGTAAGGTTTCAGCTGGAGTTTGATCRCCATACTGGTATTCCATGCTAAAGCATATGCTGAAAAATTGCACAGATTGGGTTAGGAGAGTAATAAAAATAATCAGAAGTTTAAAGTATAAAATTTAGGATAAAGGGCTGAACATTTGAATTGTTTTCTTCTAGAACAGAAATAATGGAGATTAAAAGCAGTTGAAAAAGGAAACTAGAGAGTGACCTACACATGTCCATTGTGCAACCTCCTTACTTTTCTCTAAGGGACAGTTGAGATTAGGGGCAATTTCTAGTTATGAAGATTCCTCAGGAGTGAGCTACCAAGGCATGGGGTGGGATTCCCATTAATGAAAATTTCTGAGAACAAATCAGACTGACCTCTCTTAAGAATGGTCAAATGGTCTTTGACACATTGAGGTGCAACAAGGCTTGTGTAAGGTCTAGAAAATGTGTTTAATGTGGAGTGGCTGAGGGAGCTGTGTTTGTTTAATCTCGAGGAAGTTTGGGGAGGACTTAATGATCTTCACAACTATGTGAAAGGAAGCTGTCGTGAGGTGGAGGCTGATCTGTCCTGCCATGCCTGCAGTGAGAGGACTTGAGGAAATGGCCTTAAGATGAGACAGGGGAGATTCAAATTAAATATTAAAAATTTTTTTTCAGGGTGGTCAGGCATTGGAATAGGTTGGTGGTCCAGGTGATGGACTCATCATCCCCACAGGTGTTTAAGAGGTGTCTGGATTTAGCACTGGGTGATAATGGTTTAGTGGTTATGGTGGTAACACTGTGTTGATGTTTGGACTGGATGCTCTTAAAGGTCTCTTCCAGCCTTGATGGTTCTATAAATACCGATTCTTTAAATACTGATCAATTTTTTTGTTAGACTGAATGAGAGATGATGCATGATGCTATAGTTTGGCCCTGGTTGCCTACTACTTATGAGGACCTTTCTAGTATTTAAAATTTAAACACTGAAGTAAATTACAGAACTGTTGCACTACCTGGGCTCTTTATCTCAATAAGTAAATCTATACAGCATCAATTTATATTTTCCAAGTATAAAAAAGTGTTCTTAAATTTGGAGTGATAACAATTCTACCATATTGTGTAAATGCAAATGCTAATAGTTAAGACAGTGCGGGGAGTATTTTCTAACAGAAAGTATCCCAAGGTTAATGCTGCTTTAACACTCATTATTTGAATTAATGAACTAATGCCCTGAGATAGAGCTGGGGCATATATGCACTCTTGCTTCTGCTGCTGTGAAAGTGAACACAATGAATATTAAAGTACAGCTTGGGAGATAATAACTTCTAGTAGCTAATATTTTTGCYTTATGGAGTAATCAATAAATTCAGATACATGTATTAATTTCTTAATTTTCCTAGAGCCACCTCCCCYGATCCACACAATTTTCACCTACAATATTCCTTTATCTAAAATAATTTCTATTAAAGCCAGACTGTGCAATTTCTTCATGTGCGATATATACACACCTGAACACACATATACTTTTTGTAATCGGGAGACTGTAAAAATCTAAAGTTTTTCTCTTGCAAAGAATTTATTTAATGTTTACTTGTTTTTAATGTTTACATGCAGATAAATACATGAGTGTGTCAAGCGAATTACACTGTAGGCCCAACTTTTTACATAATTACATTACATGTGTGAACGTCCTTGAAACAATAGATTTTTTAAAGGCGTGAGAAAAGAAATTCAGGGACTCAGCTGGTGCTGAAAGGCCTTTCATTCCTACAGTCAGCTCTTGCTGCCAGGTGTGCTGGTGGAGGTTTGGAGTGACCGAGTGTGATTGCTGTGTCAGTGACTGGGAGAGGCAGCTTGTCTGCACTCCATTGGCACCATTCCATGTACACTGTAAACCAGAATTTCACTACAATGATAAGCAGGTGTTCATACTTGGTGGGCCTATTCTGACATGCTTCTGAATAGCTCAAGAAGCCTTCTGGAGTTTTGCTTTGAAGGGAAAGATGTATTTAATAGCAATGCAGTTTGAAGTCGTGTGCAAGTTCTTTTGAGCATCCTTTCCCAATAACACACCAATTAGATACAGACAACTAATCCTTGTGCTCTGCTACTGTATATTGCATAGTTCAGTAATGCTTGACTGACTTTTGCCTGAAGTTTTCTTAGGTATAGTTTCTCTTAATTAATTTATGTAGAAAATATATGTATTACTCAGTTACAAACATCTTCATGATCTTAAGTGCTCCAGAGTGGTAGGCTGTCCTCATTGCCCTTAGAAAGAACTTTTGGTGGTGATGAGATGAAGAGCAATAAGAATTTGCTGGCCAAGTTAGTATATATTTTTCCACAAGCTTATATTCAGCAATCTCTTGAGGCTGTGGATGTGAAACAATGTTAAAACAAGCTAATGTCCACAACTGTTTCTACTTTGCATTTTCTTTTGCTAGAGGCTGGAGCTACAGGTCTTTTGAGCTCTTCTTTGAAAATCTGTTCATTATGTACCAAGGTTTTGGTTTCTGAAATAATAACAAAGCAGTGGCATTTTACTGCATCTAAGATTTGTCTTCTCTGGTTTGTCAGTATCAAATTCTTTTAGGCTTCAATATATGTTCTTTTAAYGTGGTTGTGCCTGTGAAGTTCTCCATGTTTGAGGTTTTTGGCTTTGGGTTCACTATAGTTTGTTGAAGACTTGTTGTTTTTATATTAATATAGAAAATGATGAATATGTTTCTGAATGATTACAAATCTTCACAGTTTTCCTATTGTGATTTATGCTTTCACCAACACTGGTAGCTTGGCTGCTTTAGCAGGCTAAGACATGCATAAAACATACTCATTTTTCAAACTCACTACACCTTTGAATTTTACACTAGTGATAATAACTTAAATTGATTCTCTGGCTTTTAAATGTACAGCCAGTGAACTGTACTGGTTAACAAGTAGATGCTTCAGATGAATGTGCCACAAAGATTTTCTTATTCGTTCTTAAAAATGTAATATCCTGCTTGTTTTTAAAAATTCTCCTTAGAAATAGTTCTATATTGACAATCACAYGTCTCTATTAGTATCAACTGGGTAACCGTGCAAACTGCAAGACTTTAAAAGCTTATGGATCAGTAAGAAGCAAAGATGAACTAAATTTTAAAAGTTACTGCAGGTGGAGGTGCTTTGTGATAATGCACTCAGAAAATTAGTAAATGTTGCTTTAATTTTGATAGACTAACTGGGATATTTTATTGGTTTTAGGTCATTATCTTAATGTGTTTGTTTCACTGGGTGGTTACACTGAAAACCTCCATCAATATTTTTATTTCAACTGAAAGACTGTGACTGTAGGGAAATTACAATATGCAGTTATACTCTGCAAGCTCATCAGCCGCTACTTAGAAGGTTTCTCTTTCCCACATTTTAGAAACTAGTTCTTTGCATCTAGATTATATTTTTCTTTCTATGCCATGCCTTCTTTTTTGCTGGACTTCTGTGCCTGCAATTTTGTTTTCGTTCCTCAAAAACATCTCCTCCTTGCTCACTCCGGGGATCATTTGGAGACCATTTATGGGCTAGGCTCCCTAACAAAACAGATTCCTCAATCTATTTCTCATCTCCTTTGTTTCCTTTCCTTGCCTGCATCATGCTGCTCAAACCTGTCCTTGCAAACCTGCCCTCACATCTTCTCCCAGCTGGCCACATCTTCTGGCATCTTTCTGTCATGAGGTGGTGGAACTCTGGATCCTGCATGAAGGAAGCAAAACAGTAATCAGGACTTTCAGATGGACCACTAAAAAGTGTTTGTGCCCCTTCATGCAATAGACCTGTTGTGGACAAGCGTTTGTGGGTGTTGAGTTTTGAGGTCAGAAGGTTCTTTCATTTTGATTGTGTGGAAAGGAAGCACAAGATGCCAGGCTTCAGGAAGCTGAAGCTTCAAAAGTTGAGTTTTGAAAGCTGACAATAGCTGGCAATAATGTATTTGGACTATGACATGCTTTCTGCTTGCCTCTGAAGGACCCAGGGAAAGGGTCTGGTAAACTCGTGGGCAACAAACTGAGTGAATTGTTCAGGCAGCATTGTAGATGTAGCCCATAAACCATAGGTAGGCTACCTTGCCCTTAATCTTACAACATTGTAKCAATAAAAGCTAAATGAACCAAAATGTGATGACAGAAAATCAAAAGAGTTTTAATATTATGAAATGTCCTTCAGGATCTCTTTTGTGTAGGGAATATCTACACATGCTTCATGGGCAGATTCAGAATGGAGTTTATATAATTTATTAATAAAATTTCTGGTGGACCTTGTTTCTCTGTGATGGAGATACTAATTCTTGACAATCTCTTGTGATGGAATCGGCATCCTGGGAATTGACAGGAAAACATTTGCTGGCAGGATTTTGTTCTCTTGATCTAAAATGAAACTCCTGATGACAGCTAGCAGTGAAGTCTCATCTGGTTTTCTTTGTGTGTTTGGTACATGGAGGAGAGGATCAGATCAGCTCTCCCCCTCTCCAACCGGTGACATTTAGAAACATCACAGCCGACTTCACAACAGTGAGTGCAAAAGCACAGTGCTCTTTGTTTCAGAGGCAAGAAGGCAGTATTTTCTTTCCTCTTCTAGCAGTGTGTCTTTCCTCTTGATGCAGTGCGTCTTCCAAGACCTTTGCTGTACCCGATTTAGGGAAACTTCTCCTGTTACATAAATAATCCTTTCCATAGATGAAGCTGAGATATTTAAGCTGAGATATTTACCCCTCAAAATACATGCTGCTTTAGCTGGAAAGAGACTCTTCCTGCCAGAATTTGGTTCTCTTACACTACCACGAGAGAATTCTGCGGCTTTTTTTTTTTTTCTTAAAAAAAAAGAGGGTTCCTATTAAGTGATATTTTCTCAGAGATGGGTCTGATGTTTTGGCCTGTAGCACCTTCAATCTGTTGACTGTTCCTTGTCTTATAATTAGATTATAGTTTGKTACAAATAGTCCATCATTTTCATGGTTTGTGTAGTGCCTTCTGTAATTGGGATCCTGGTGCATGGTTAAATCTACTAGATCCCACAATAGCCAAATTAGTAACAAGATGCTTTTACTTCCACTGACTGCAGTTCTGTTTAATGCAATGTGGCACTGTGAAATAGTCTGAAAACTCCCAGAGCAGTACCAGAGTGGTTGTGACAGCTTTGGCACCCTTAATTGCTGTTTATGAAAGCTTGYGGCTTTCTGATGCCTGCAGCCAGGGCAGCATCAAATACGACTTAACATGGYAGCTAATTAAAAGTCCATATTTCAGTGTGGACTCATTACCTCTTAACTCAGGTCCTGAATCACACTTAATAAATGTGGGCAGATACAAAGAAAACCACAATATAATTTTTATATTGCTGCCGTTCTTGCACTGAGTACTTGCTCGGAGCAACTTTAGTATCTCTGAAAGGCCGCCAGATGTCACTATGACCTTCTGCAATATACTGTGGTATAATTAACTCACTTTTTTTAGACAGAATCAGGAGTTTTTAATCTATTTTTTAAAAGAAAAGTTATATTTTCCGTGATTGAGAAAAATAAAGTCAATTATTAAAYGTCTTCTCAAAGTTGCAGTGAGTCTTTCTGTTATTACAAAGAGCAAACATAAAGGCTGGAGAAATTATCTGCATTTTGCAGTGGACTTTTGCRGAAAACTCAGACTGGCTGGTAGGAAGGTAAGAAACATAAACATTTTGGTGTCACAAAATAGAGCTGAATGCAATTCTCTGAAYAGAGAGTGGTTCATGTTTCTTCATCTACCCACCTTAGTGGTGCTCCCTCACAGCAGTGCTGGGGTAGGGGAAGGTGACCTCCACTTTTTCACCCCAAGTAAAACCACTGCTGGGCAGAACCAAATCACAATGCTTACTGGACTCACAAAATATTTTAAATTTTATTAAACTGTACTTTTTTTTCCTTAATAGTTCTCTTATTTTTGTATTCCAAGTCAAATGTCTGTGCTCCTTTGACTACACCCAGGTTGATTGCCCTTGGAGACCTTGCTAGGTCTGTGTCCAAGTGCTCATCTGACCATTATCTACTGGAAGATATGAGAKCTGGGCACATATCTCTTTTTCCCTTGTGCATGCTACTTCTCATGTCAAGGTAACCTTACCTCTCAGAACTGGTGGCAATGGCAATGCAATCTTTAGGTCCTTCAGTTTTGTGGATTTAAGGAGCAGGAGCACAGGGATGACATGTCACATCCAGGAGCCCAGTCAGTCTCTTTGAAAAGAAAAAGTTTGGGACGAACATACAGTTTTTTTTCTTTCTCCATATTAAACTGAAAACAGTTTTCTCATTCATTTTTCTTCAGTTCAGAGGCCTTGGTTGTGTTTTGAACACAGTGCAAAGACCAAAGGTTCTTCATGATAAAATTATGAGAGTTCACAAATCTGCTAAAGTTCTAAAATCTAAACAGATGCAACATKATTACATTTCTTTGGTCTTGTCGTTTCAGTTAGGATGTTAAAAGTAGCCTGCTTTCCATCACTAACTTGTCCATTGCRTATCTCCATCTCGAATTCCTTAATCAGGTGTCCTAAGCATCTTGCATGGAGGAGACATAAGTGATAAAATCCTTTTGGTGTACTGGAAAAAGGTGTTTTTACAGCAAGAAGMTTTAATTTTAACCAGCTCATTGACTTTTGCAATCTAGAAAAATGGGTTAACAATTTTTGAAAAGCAATGCAACTGATGATGTATTGTTCTATGAACTAGGTGTATGCTGTTCTTTAATAATGGATAACTGTAGTAGAGTTGCATACTGAGAGCTAATGAGGAAGAACTATTTCAAAAGAAAAGTGACATTTTTCCAAAATGCTAAAGTGATAAAGATAACTATCAATAACAACCACCTCTATGACAGTATAATAGCTCAATAACCTGAATTTCTGTCTTGTTTTTTTTTTGTTTTTTTTTTTTTTTTTTTTTTTTTTTTTTTTTTTTTTTTTTTTTTTTTTTTTTTTTTTTTTTTTTTTTTTTGTTTTTAATTATTTTCATCTCAGGTGACAATAATGTCCTCTCTGTGCTTTTTCTTCCTCCTGTATACATACCCTGAGTGCACGTAGTTTGCTGTACAGTTATTTTCAAATGGATTTCAAGAWGCTCAAACAGCATTAGCTAATGTTTGTGCAGCTTAGAAAGCATAGCATGCACAGTGCAGGTTAAAGTTTTGTGTGCCAGGTGGAGAGCCAATGACTGTAACTATTTGTATGGTGGACATTCTGTTTTCAAAAGATGTCAAAATTTKTCAGAATTTCTAAGGTAAAATATACACCCAAATGTCAAAGTTTTTGATAAAGGAAAAAAGACACCGCCCYACCTCAATACTGTTTAATTAATATTAAACATTTAATTTCAATAAAGTAGAAATATTCTTCTTCATCTTTGGATTTTTAAATATTATGTTATGATGTAGRGTAGAAAAAAGAATAATGAAGCTATTTCAAAATTAATTATCAAAATTTTTACATTGTATTCTTTTTGTTGAACATACCTAGTTTTCTGAAATTGCATATTCCAGGGAAGCTGAATTCTGTCTACAGCTTCACTGGTCCATTCTGCTCTCTAACGTTACTGTTGAAAATTCTTTCAATAGAAAGCTTACTTTAATCCATTCCATAACTGCCTTAGCTTGAAAGTTGTCAGGCTTATTCTGAAGAGACAAATGGAAGGTTTTAAGGAAAAGATAGTTCTCAGATTTTAATTTCCAGTTTTTGACTTCTGTGTATTACTCCTCTATCTCCTTTTAGTTCAAAAYGAGCTTGTTAACTTTCTAGACTAAAAGCGCCCTTAAAACTTCTGATTTACTATCCTTTAAATTAGAGGAATATGAGATGGTGAAGTTAGTAACGACCTTTGTTYTGGATAATTTTGGCTTGCTTCTGTGAAGGAAGTTCCTTACTTACCTTTCAGCTTGAAAAGAATCAGACAGGGAAATCTGAAAACTCATTATGAATGACATAATCCAGCTGAGAATATGTGTCTGAAAATCAACACAAGATGTCCAAAACTACCTGTTGAATATCTGGAGTGACTTAAATGCGAATTGGGTGCAGGAGATGAGTGTGATAGATGTTCCAGGAGCTGGTGTTAGATACACCAGGAAGGTGTTCCTTCTTGAGAATTTTGTAAGCTGTTTCAAAACCCTTCCATTCTGTGTCCAGCTGAATGACACGGTAAGTTAAGCAGCTGTGAGCAATTTCAGGTTGTTCTCARCTGTTTGCTTATAATTCTGGATTCTGTTTACTGTGAGCAGTGAAAAAACCCAGTCACCATCACAAAGTGGCTGCATGAAAGACAGATCAAAGAGAAGCAAACGGGCTGGGGAGACTGTGGAGAGCAGGACAGGAGTGGAAGAAGACAATTTTTAATTCACTGCATACTGCAGGCAGGCAAAGGTAGTGGCAGAAGTRTGCATCTGGATTGGAACAGATCAGTGGCCCAAACAGCAGGAGCTCAGTGGGATCTTTTGTTGATTCTGAATTCCTGCTGGTGTCCAAGGCAGCTGTTCCCATTTTCCCTCTGTCCCTTCCAGTATAATGCACAGCATGAAAGAAGACAGCATAGTATTTCTATTCTTCTGCTTTTCAAGCACTGAATATAACAAAAGCATGTATTTTATGAAGTTCCTTTCATTACCAGACTTCTCAAATTCTTCTGAAGGGCATATTTTCTTAATTCCCTACTGACTTCATCACCTAATTGCAGTTGTAGACTTTGATCTAATTGTATATGCAGACTTTGATAATGACTAGGAAGTTCCAACGGATGCAGATTTCTATTATCTCTTGCAAAGAATGTGGAAATGTTTGGATTTGTAAGCAGAAACCCCATTTTCTACCTGAGAAGGGAGCTGGAAGGAACACTGCACAAAGCTGTTCACACAGAGACTGATTTCTGTGATTCTCACCCAAAACCTGAAATAATGAAATTTAACTGAATCAGTCACGAGTTAGCACAGGATTCACAGCTGTACTCTGTTTTATTGGCATGAAAGGTATATTCCTCTCCTTCCACCCGTTCTTGATTGACATTGACATTGACATTGACATTGACATTGACATTGACATTGACATTGACATTGACATTGATGTTGGTAGCTATTTAAACAAAGATCATTTCTCATCCTTAATACCAATACTCTGCAATCCTGTCATATTTGGCTCTTCAACTGTACTCTTATAAGTACAACAAGGAATAATGATAATACATAGACTAAATTAATTCTAAAGTCTGAGAGTTTCAATTAATTTAGCAATTACATTTAAAGTAAAATTTTCAACTTATAACTTGTTCCTTAAGAAGGTTGACACTAAATCTGATAAACCTGAGTGCCTGAGTGCTCTAAAATGACTTTCAATATGAGGAGTTAAAGTAGTTGTAATATACCACAGGGCAAATGGAATTAAGGATTCCTTCCAAGTTCACTGTTACATTTCTAGGTATGATATTGTCTGCAATGCACCAAATGGAGTTCCTAGAGCAGGATATGTGTTGAGAAAATCTTTTTACAATTGAGCAAATATAAAGAAAATGCAGTCCAAGCACAAATCTGGAAATCTGAGCCTCTTTTCCAGTATGAATCATTTAGTGTTTCTATCAGGTGCTCARCAGTGTTTCCTTGGCTCTCCTCTGATGTTATTTACACATCTGAAACCAGCAATAGAGACGCAACTTTCCAAGAGTATGGAAACTTATTTCAGGTGACACAGTAAAAGATATGAGAAGAATATTCTTAAAATGGATGAATCATATCCCTTACTTTAGTACATATTCTTATTGCTCAGATAGAAAAGTGTTGGTATTGAGTGGGAGCTGCTTTCTGGAATATTAATGAAATAAAATTTTAGTCAGCTAATATAATTGAAATGATCACTGTGAGTCGAAATAYAGATGTAGAGTGATTGTTAAAAACTACAAGAATGGAATTTCTTCATTCTTTTTTTTTGTTTGTTTTTCTGTATCCATAGAAAAGAAGGATAGAATTGGRTTTCTTATGGGTCTCAAAATATATTTGTAGTTTCAATTTTAAGAACAATAAAACATGCTAAACAATTTCACAGCAATTCTGCCTGGTCAGATTGCACAATGCTCAAGTGTTTTAGTGTTCTGATTTCCCATCAGTCACATTTATTCAGTCATGGAATAATCACCAGGCCCCTGGACACTGTTGAGATTATTCATGAGAGACTGCTGTGGTTAAGAAAAATTGTTGAATGATGAAAGCAATTGCTGAAAAAGTCTCTGCTTGGTCCTAACTTCATTCATTTTTAAATGTTACTTTTGTTTCTCTGGAGAAAAAAAAAAAGGCAAGAAGCATAACTAGGAATTCCAACATAACATAGGCTGTTCTGGCAGGCTCTGCTGCTTCTCTGACTGTAGGGCTGTATGACATGTTTATTCAAGTTTGGATTTAATCAGAATTAGTAAGTTTTGTTTGTTTCTGTTATAGTGATATTGACTGGTAGGTAACTTACCCATTTCAAATACTATAGGAATGAGTTGAGAGACATTTAGAGAATCACCTCCTCAAGGATGTTGCTACTGACTGAAACTTTAGACAGAAAATTAAGACTTTCTGTTATGTTTTAAAACTGTATTTTAGCAAAGCAACTGAAAAGCAGTGTGACAGTACAGGATTTCCCAGAAACGTGAAAGCCATCTGTCTATTTTTTACCCTATGCTAGGACAAAAATTGGATAATGCCTTTGTGAGAAAACTGCCCATTATGTGGTGGCTTTTGAAGGCTTTTGGTGCTGTTTCCTGAAGTTTATAGGGAACTTCTCCATATTTTACTTGCATGAACAAGAACACAAGATCAGAACCATAGACTCAGATTTTCTCATGTTGTTTGGTGATGAAATCCTGTGTTCTCAGTTTTCCTGAAGATCTTTCATGAGGGACATATTTTTCATAATATAGTCCAGTCATTCTTTGCAATAGGATTGTACAATTCAGTTCTTTCCCTTTTCTTGGATATTCTTTAAGTTCATAATCACTTGGGCTATCTATTCACTATGTTCCTTAAGAGACCTCCTAGGTAGCTACAGTTTTTTCCAAAGCTGCTAAAACCCCTTTCAAATGGCATGTGAGGAAAACCACTCATCATGTCCACTTACCAACTGTATGCTTTCCCCTGTGCCATGAAATTGTAACAGAGATTGTGCATAGCACAATATTCGTATTGACTTCCAACATTTTATCAGTTTTGTGCTTCTGCTATTGTGCCTGATACCGGATGTGCAAGGGTGATTGATCAGTTAAATATGTAATTGGGAACCAAGTGAACTTTTCAGAAGTGCCTTGATATTCAATTCAACTTTAATTCAAGTTACAGGCAGTACAACATTATGCTTTATGGAAGAAYGGTGTGTTATATGCCGGGCTTCTCTCTTGTTAAAATTCTTCATGGCTTTGCTCTGCTTTGCTTTCACAATCTGCTCTTCCCAACCTGAGTCTTCAATTCACATCTTCATCTCATTTTTTTGCTCTATCCCAGCTCTCTTGTAACTTAAAAAAAATGCAATAGGCAACTTTTTGCCTTCTGATATATGAATTACACCTTCTGTTTAAATCACTTCTTAAATAACTGATTGGGTCTACAAAGCACTTTTTACCTCAGGTATGAAGGATACTGTATACAAGTAAATTTCATTGTGTCTATGATTGTATTTATTTCTTGTGTAGTTTGGTGCACAGTTGAACAACACTATGGGCTTTAGAGATAGGTATAGTGCATTAGGCAGATTAACAGAAAGATATCAGGCTGGTTGTATATCTGAAATTTAAGAATACTGCTAGTAGCATGCTAGTTCAGCACCTGATTAGAAGACRTCTCTGGAAGAGCTGAGACAGAAAAATTAATTAAAAGCAGAAGTTTCTCTTTTCTTTGCTTTCTGAGCACTTTGTCCTTTGGGGTTATTTTACTGGATTTAACAAGAATGAACTTTTCTCTGCTCTCTCAAATCAATAAAAATTTAATTGACATATTTTGTCAAATAACCCTATAGCCCAAACTAGTCTAACTAATGGTTTTTTGTTTTAAATGAGATTATCCCATCTAAAACCAAGCTACGAGTTAATACAGTATTGTTATTTTTCAAAAGATCTCAGCAGAAGCTTGAAAGAAATTAAAAGAAAAAGTAGAGTTTTCAGGCAGTATGAAATAGAACCTAGAGGTGCAAAGCAATATTCATTTAGAAAACAAGCAGTGCAGGAGAAATTCACCTCAGTTTAGGGAAATGACCCTGCTATTTCTCTATAAAGTATGAGATTTTTCTAGATTATATATGACTGAACTTCCCTCAAGTACATTTGCCAGAGAAGTGGTTCTCATGACTGTAAGATATTACAGTGTTTGTTTTTAAATGTTGAAACAACAGAACAGAAAAAAATAGTTAGCGTTATTTATTGCACCATTTTATGGTATTAACCTTGAGTCGACAGAGGTTGGATTCCTTCTTGGGCTGCAACAGGCCTAAGGGATGGATTTTTTTTGCAGCTGCAGTYCTTTTCATAATGTAAAGTTGAGATTAGATAATTTTAATTATATAAAGAGTAAATGAGCTACTGTAGAGGTTCACACTGCTAACAGCCATTAAACATGGTACATAGACTATCCATAGAGATAACAGTAGAAAGCAGACCACTTTGAGGTTCCTCTTTTCTGATTTAGTGAAAGAGCTCTGATCTCTGTCTGGCTTCTTCCTCCTGCTTTCTTTTTTCCTTAATAAAATTTCACCAGGAAAGGTGGATTCCTGTAGATTCTACAGTGTTGTTGAAGGAAGTAGCCCTGAATTGCTTGCAATTTGGCAAAGAAGATTGAGAGCGATTGACATAACTGAAAATTTGCTCAGGCATTCCCTGTCCTCCTCTTTGTCATCCTCCCTTGATTATTTTCTCCAATCATGGGCTGGCTGTAACATTTGGCATTGTCCCTCCCAGAGAGAACTGGAAGACTCATCTTCTTGGCACAGATTTCTCACAATTCAAAACATTTAAAAATGAATAACTTCCCCTGTCTCTGATCTGCTACAGAAAGGGTGAAGAATGTCAGAATTAACTCCAATCATATCAAAGGATGGGACTGTACCTCCCCTCTGTGTGCAGCTCTTGTGGCAAGGGGAATGGGGTAAGTACAATAACAATCTTTTCCTGGGCTTTGGAAGAGTTCCTAAATAGTTTGTACAGTCAGTGGGAGATTTGGATCTGTCAGGGTGGCCAAGTCTCGGAAAGATCCCAAAGCAAAGGCTTTCTGCTTAGAAAGAGGTGTACACAACAGCATATGGCCTACTAATTAAAATCAGTATTTTCCAAAGCTTAGAAAATGGGGCTTGGGTGCCAAAGCGGAAAATGCTTTTCTAATCTCATCTCATAATTTTACAGGTCATCTGTAAATGAATACTTTGTTAACAATCAGTTTTGCCAAGAGATATTTTGTAATCTCTGCCTTTTTTTTTTTTTTTTTTTTTTATGGTCTTCTCTGATTACGGTTAACACCCAGAGTTCTCTGTGGTACAGTTTCCAAGCTAGTATTTCCTCCAGTTTTTTTTTTTTTTTTTTTTTTTTTTTTAAGCATAGTTTTTAAAGAAATGCCTACATATGCTAAAAACTGCTGACGGTAATATTATAGTTATGAAAAAACCCAAAGAACTTCTACCAAAAAGGAAATTATTTTTGGTAATGTAAAAGCCTTAAAATTAGGAAACCCCCACTCATTATATTCTTGGAGATGTAAAATTAGTTTATTCTGGTTTGTTTTTTTTTTCTTTTCCCAGAATACAGAATAATTTCTACCTGCTTCACAGTGGCAGACACACAACTGCAGCGAATGCATCAGCTGCWGACTTACAGATATATAAAATTTTCTGAGATTTTATGCTTTCTGAGAAGCGCAATGCACAGGTTTGAAAAACAAACTCATGACAAGGTTTGTGATTCAGACTGGGTGAATTATACTTCTTGCCATTCCAAGCTGTCATTACAGAAACAGAACTTGTAGTGCAGACTCTGTGCTGATTGTGATTGTCCCAGGTGGTGCTGCCRTCCAGGGAGCAACCTTCACCTGCAGAAGCTGCTGTCTCTACCTTTTCAAAGCAAATTGACGGATGTCCTTAATGGGCTTCTCAAATACTAGCTGCAATTCATCTCAAGGGTTTTTGGCAGCTGTGAGCATCCCCAGCCAACCAATTCTCCTTTCCTGTGTGCAGCTAGCCCTGCAATTGTATGCAATAGGAAAAAAAAAATTAAAAGTCAGTGTGCAGTAGTGTAACTTGTTGCAAGTAGGATGAAATTCAGAAAGAAGATGTGGTAAGTGCAATGTTATTTGGATTTCTCCTTGGCCCTACTTTTGGCTTGTTTCTCTGGCCTTCTAATACTGGCATGTTACCTCGTGCGGAGGCATGTTGCCATCCGAACAGATGGGTATGAGTGTAGGTGGCTAGGAGGACATGTTTGCTCATCAAATGTGTTTGTCGAAAGCAGTATTACCAGCCAGATATATTGGATCAGCTATTAAGCCTGGGCTTTTATATTTATGTTTAAAACTGCTACTCTGATAAAAAATGCATTAAATCATAAAATAATTAAGTGTTTACAACCCTTTGAAATGTGGCTTTTTTAGTTTGGGAGAGTCAGCATTTTTATTTCTTAAATGCCTGGGTTGCAACAGAGGCATTATACCCAATTTTCAGCTACCAGCTTTTAAAAAAATCCTCTGAAACCACAGAACTGTACCTGTTGGAGGTCAGCTAGATGGTACTGAAAGAACCTACTGTAACATTTCATGGGAGTAGAGACCATTAGGAGTAGAGAGCGCATCATTAAATCCCATTACATTTTTACTTTTGTACCTTAGACTCAATTACTTAGTACTACTAGTAGAGTAATTTGTGGAACTATATGTAGTGAAATCTCAAATCACCTTAATTAGTGAGATATCACAAGATGGGCATTAATCAGTGTTTTTACCTGATTTTCCCCTTTCTGTTCCAGCAGAAAATGTGTCAGAGAAGTAGAAGAGCTGTTTAGTTTTTTTAGACTGCCCATACTTAATAATTAGCAGTAATGTTAAGATTTTCCCATGTGAGATACTTCATCTGAATTTTTAGTATGCTGTGCTGCACTAGAAGATATTAAACAGGGCAGTTGGCTAAGTGAATTAAATCTGTGTTGAAAGTTGTGGCTGTCTCATGGCTCCTGTCTCAGCTGCCTTTTTCCTAGTGCTTCAACATAAACCAGTGACTCACAAAGCAGGAAACCTACTAGAAGCACGTRGTTAAAAATACGAGGTAGCAGCATTCATGCATATCATGTAATATCTAGCATTCCCTCTTTCTTTTTCAGCTTGCATAATTTTTCCTGCTGTTTTTTCAAGGAAGCACTGAGAGGCTGGAAAGACGTGTAGCACTGGGGATAACAGATTGCTGTCCTGAGCTGAACACTCTGTTTTTAGATTTAGATGCTATGATCGGGTTGTGAATAAAATACAGTGATTCCTACAGTTCTCTACATCTCTTATGTTGCTCAATGTAACAATAATCAGAATGGCCCCTGGCATGTGCTATATCCATGCAACAAAAAGCATGCAATGACAGAGCCTGTAATAAGGGACTTTTAACCTGAGGAAAGTTATTATGGAAATATACCTCACAAAACTGACTCTGGAATCGAAGCGAGACATAAACTTTTAACTGAGTCTTAGAAAATGTCACTTTTTTTTTTTTTTTTTTTTTTTAGCAGAGTATAAAGGTAATCTGAATGGTAAACCGAGGTCTAGCCGACATAATAAACTGTGATATACAGTCCTATGAATCAGTTCCTGAAGACCAAATTAGTCCTTTTTTTTGAATGAAACTTTAAACCCGTGTCCTCAGAAGTGTGCAGCCTCTTGACCTTCACTGTTTGGACAAGCCCTAAATTCCCTGTTCAGTGTGAAGCTTATACTTTTTGAAGTCTCTCTGACTCTACATGGCCAGGCACATGCTGAAACAACTTTGATGGATTGTGATTATGATTTTCCTTACGAGTCAATTACCTGAATTGTAAAGCTTGGATAAAAATCGAAATATGTGAAGCACCTGGGTGCCTCTTGCAGCTCAGGGAAGTAATAATTGCCTAGCTCAGTACTTCAGAGAAAATAGGAACCCACTGAACCCTTCCTCTGAAACTGAAGGTGAATTAATGGACATAAATGAAACTTTTTTGAAGCTGATTCAAATGTGGTTTGAGCAAACATAACTATTTATTTTCTGGAGATATGCATAAGTAGATTTGTTACAGATATTGGCTACTTCTATAAAGGAAAATGGGATATTTGTCATTATTTCTCACCTGCACTATTTTTCTTCTGTACTGGAGTATCTCAACTTTGATTTTCTGCAATTAGAAGTCCTAGCAGGTATTTCTAGAAATTCCTTTCCAAATGGAGCAAAGGGTGAATAGAAAATGGACAGAGAAATTCTTTACTCCGAAGCCAAGGGGTTTATAATTTTCGTATCTACTGGAAAAAGTCAAGGAGCTCACCAGAATGTGCTTTGAGGCCTCTTTATCCTTTGGCAAGTAGCTTGCAGTAAGTGTTTTTCCACTTAAAAAAAAAAACAAAACCCCACACTGTCGAATCACTAGGGATTGTTTGGATCTCCATTTCTTACTTTAAATATGATGCCTTCAAAATCCTGTATACTCTGCAGGCATTTATAGGACAGTTGATAAGAACCATAAATCTGTGCATCTGATACATTTTAACAGTTGTGAACCACTGATTATCTCCTGCATGATCCTATACAGAGGAAAGGTGAGGGAAGAACTGTTGCTGGAACCACCCTTTTATAAAATGTTTAATTGCCTGTGTCCCAAGGCTCCAAGGTCCAGCTCTGGTTTGTCTCAGCTTCACAACCTCACGCTGCTGAAGAAGACTTGTAAGAAATTCTGTTGAAAAGTAAGAAGAATAAAATTATAGCCAGCAGTAGGAGAGCTGAGATCAGTTCAACAAGTAGCTCACAGATTCAGGAGCATAATAAACAATATGAAAAGATAAACCCTAAAAGGGAAGAAATGGTCAAGGGGGGAGGGAGGCTAGCCAGGATAATTTGGTAATTGATTCAAGTGATAGGTGTTGATGGAGCTGCAGGACAATGGCAGCTTGGCACTGCAGAGGACCCATTCCTGGGGCTGTGCAGGCTGACCCTGAGGGTCCCCATTGGGCTGGGAGCTGTACTAATGCTGGTCTTATAGCTCCCCAATCCCAGCTGCCTTTTTGTGACTTAGCCACCAAGCCACTGCTTGCTGCTTTAACACTGCACATCCTGTTCATGGGGTCTTTGTGTCTGTGCTGGTGGGCTGGCACAGGCAGGCAGCCAGAACAACCACAACACCACWGCTGATGTGCAAAGAGTAAATTTATTTCATTGCCTCACTAACCTCATAGGATCCTTCAGCAACACCTGCATGGAGACACACAGTGGGAATGTTGGCAGGTGATTGGTGAGGCTGCTGTTTGCAGGATTCATCAAGGGCCCATGCAACCCATGCTGTGATCTCACTTGTGCTCTTTTATGATCTTTGAGCTTTGATATTCTCTCTTCCAAGACTGGGAGCTCAAGCAGGTCTGTGAGAGTGCCTTCAAATCTCTGTAAACCTCTACATTATCTCTACACAGAGATCCTACTTCTCAAAACAGTCAGAGGATCAACAGCAGAAGGCATAATATATGTGGTTTTCCACACTGTTATTCTCCAGGCCTTGGCATTCCCAGCTTCATGGTCACTTGAATGAATTTACCATCCTCTTTGCCATTCTTCTGCTTCTAACCATTTCCTCACAGCAGCCACTGAGTGTGCCCAAACATGCCAGCCCAGAAGCAGGGCTGGGCAGAAACTCTTCTTGTTTCATCCAGGGAAAGACATCAAAGAAGGTGCTGAGCTGGTGTCTGCACACCTGGGGAACTCTGTCAGACTCGACAGTTGTGCTGGTCTCTTCCTTCTACACACTTCCCTCTCTTCCTGATGTCTCTTGTGTGAGAAAGGACCAAGGTGGCTTAGGTGTCACTTTCTGAGAGGTTGTTTCCAGGTCCATGTTCTGATTAGGGCAGATGTGTCCTGCCTGCTGGAGAGAGGGGCTCCAGCTCTGCTGAGAGACAAGTGACTGAGGCACATGTCCTCCTTCCCAAGTATCATTCCCTGGGATGTCTTTCAGCACATGTAGAGGCTGAGGCTTCTGATGTCCTTAACTTCCTTTGGAGCCATCTGAACTTCTGGGGACCACTGGGATCACTTCTTGTGCACTTCAGGCATGTACCCACACTCTTTCCGTCATTTTCCCCCCTTTGAAGAGTGAAGAATTTCTTTTTCTAGTGTAAAGTGAAAACTTCTAGTTTTTAATCAGATTTTTCCACACAATTTGGGTCACCTTTAGTGGAAAAACTCTATATCCACATTCTCTCTCAAAAATAGGTGACACGTGAAATAAAAGAATATCGTGTGTGCTGTAGACTCTGAGAGGAAAAATTTGTTTAAGAAAGCTGCAAAATCCATAAGTATTTTTTTGGTTCCACTAAACTACTTCAAAACAGGCAGCCTTAGTAATGGTGCAATCAACACTTGAAAAATATAACTAAAGTTATAAAGTAGAGGGAATGCCATAATCTTATATTAGTACTGCTTACGAAAAAATTATCAGTTGTATTGACTTTGTGTGGACTACTGACTTTATCTGTAGCCAGTACATATTTTTATTTTATGTATTTTCAAGAGTAGAAACCAAACTCCAGAATTCAGGGGGGAATGATGGCTCAAATGCCTTTGTGAACATTCTAAGCCTCATTCAAAGGATGCAGCTAAATGAAGGTAGCTGCTCAAARCCTGTTTTGAAATCCCTGACATACTGGTAAATGAAAATGACTGCCTCATTCTCTTTAGTGAATGAAATTATTCAGAATAGCTAAAGGGAAATGTCATTATGTGAATCAATTCAACACTTATTGATTAATCCTGCCTCTGGTGTTAGTAGTTTTCCCCTTTCAAGCTAGAATATACAAAAATCTCAATAAATTTGAAGACATTATGCTGGCAGGCTTTGAATCAGTTTGTAAGTATTTGGAGTGTGGGACCATGTTTTTGCTTAAGACAAGACTTCATGAGTCTCCCTGCAAAAGTGATTGTTGTGTCTCAATGCAGGAAGATGGAGTTTCTTGAAATGACTAAGAAATTTGGCAGCCATGGTTTCATATCATCACTTGATTTTTCTGTAAGTCTTGGCCAATTGGGTGATGGAAATGTATTTCAGTTTGAGTGCAGAGTATCAACAGACATGAGGACACCTTTCTCCCAGCTTAGTGCTTTTTTTTTAGTCTATAGACTATGAACCAGCTGATGCTCCTGCCAAAGGTCACCTTTGGGTTTGGACACAAGGAAAGACAACTGCAATCCCATCCCTGAGATACAGAGAAGGAACTTTAAATCAATAGTGGGCACCTCCGAGCCTACAGAACAATCCTTTCTGCCAGTAACCCACCATCAACTGTGGGGACAATATGTTCTTTCCCTATTTCTGGGCCCTAGGAGATGGCAGGAGGGGACAGCATTTGGATTTTGAAAAAAAATTAGTTTCTTTCTGATGTCACCACCTCCTGCATGTGGAATTGAGAGTATCAACACTTTTCAATTGTCTTTGCAACCATTGAAAATATTTGCAACCCCATTGCAGCTTAGATTATGCCTGAATGAAATTTCCCTTTTCTTCTCTTTGCAGTAGTAAATGTCAGGGCATATTTAACCTTGCCTTTTCATTTGGGAAATGTTAATGTATGGCAAGATTTGCCCTCTGCACCAAAATAATTCCGACGCTTTTGTGAATATTAGGGTTAATCTTCACAGCTGTGTCCTGTCCCTAGAGACAGCACAAAAATCAAGCATGTTCAGGCTTTGAAATGCTTAATTCTGTTAATAAGCCATTCTGAACAGATAATGCATTTAGCAGAAGACTTAGCTTCAGATCAATACCAAGCATTTACATCTGATTTTTTGATTTTAGCAGGACTTCCAGAACTTTTCCTCCCTCTAATGCTCTATGTCCAACACCCACAAGCAACCTCAAAACACCAAAATTATATTTGTTTGCAATTTTATTTTGCATTTTGTGGTGACTCTTTGAAATCAAGTAATAAAAATCTAAAAGTAGACTTTTGGGGAATGAGAACTAGTTTTGCTTCAGTTTTTTTTATGGTGGTTGTTATTTTATTGCTTAAATCCTTGGTTTGGCTGGTTGGTGAAAATTTCCATAGTACTGGCTTAAATTTAATATGAATCTGAAATATGTAATTTCAACTTTCAGTAGTTCAGAGTTTATTTTACTTTCTGTCTGTTACACAGCACATTACTATGAAGTTTTTTGCCTAACATCAGGTTAATAAAAAATGAAAATCTGGAGTGTTTGTTAGATCATAAGCAGGTTTTTTCCTTTCTCCTTTGTTACCCGCCTCTCCCTAGTAATGATAAAGAACTGAGGAGTAGTTAAGAGCAGTGAGAATAGATAGATAAAAAAATACACAAATCCTCCCTCCCCCAACAACCCCCCTCCAAATCCCCAAATAAGAATTAAAAAAACCCTCTTAGCATTTTGAAGAACTTCAGCTGTTTTCCTGAGGGTGATATGTAGTTCTCTGGTACCCACAAGTACGATGAACAGCAGCAGAAGTGCCTCTGGATTTATTAGTTAGCGTGCCAGCTCCTGTAAAACTACCACAGAATTGCTGAGGAAACCTATCATGCTCTCTGTGATATTTGCACAGTAAAGCCGAAGAATGGGAATTAATCCTATTGACCTCAAAGTYCTCCTCCTTGCATTTGAAAATGCTCCAGGTGCTCTAATACTTTATTTGGGTCAAGAGCAGATTACAAGGTTTTTTACTATCACTGCCATTCTGAATAAAAATGAAGGTGATTCCGTTAGTATGTTTGATATTTGTAGGGAACGCTTTCTGGAACTTGTCCTTAAGCCTTGATTTTAGATAGAGGGGATCTTGTTTCAGCAAAGATATTTGAATTCTTATTTATTTCCTTAACCTGAAGAGATGATGCTGCCTTGTTTAAAATACCAACTCCACCCAAAAGCTTTTCTAGTTTTTCAGTGTGTATTTAGGGTTAGTTAATACTCGTCAGTTTGCAAGATTTTTTATGGTATCAAGTTCTCCATGTTTTCTCTCTTTTTAGGCTAAAATAGTAAAAGGAAAAATTTATTTTCCACTTTCATTTAATTGTTTTTTTTTTTTTTTAATTTGTTAAAGAAGCATGTAGAATGTAGTACTTATCTAGTCATTATTTTAGAGGGGGCTGGTAGATACCTGTAATTTTAGCATCTTGTTTTGGATTTTGTAGTCTGTCGTACTTCTGCAACATAGTGCTGAAACTTTCTATTAAAAACGTCCGTATCCAACAGGATTTCTCTTTTGGATGCTTCAGCCAAGACAGCAAAGCTATTTCCAAGAACAACAGTAGGAGAAAACACCAGGGACCTTTCCTTAGATGCTGTGGAATCCCTGCAGTATTTGATTAGGGAATAGATATTTGGTTTGAAGCTGGCCTTTGGGTTAGTCATGTGAAAATCCTCCCAAATGTGGCCAAGACAAGCTTTCAGATCTCTGAGAACTGCTATGAAGCAGAATAAAGTGAACCTGAGAAACAGTAGTCTTACATGCCAGTCTGTTTTCACTTTCGGAGCTCTGAAATTAGGCATTCCACTCTTCATGCTCTCTATTTGTGTCTCAYATAACTGTTTTTTTGGGGTGAATGGTGTTGGTTGGTATTCTTTGATTTATGGTGAGGTTAGGTTCTCCCTTTCTCCCATTCCTGTCTAAATTTATGAATTATTGCTGGATCTGAGGCTTGCAAATAMAGCACAGTCTCCATTCCTTCATCCTTCCTCTACCCCCATGCAGTGAGATCTTGCAGAGTGCCCACCTCGAGGAAATGTTCCATTGATATCTGGTAGATACGGAAAAAAATTCCATGGAGTGTTCACTTCAAACATTGTGCATGAAAAGACATCTGAAAGATAGGCTGAAGATCCAAGATCTGTCTTCAGCAGTTGTCATCCAGCAGGGAAGTATCACCTGTTTCATCATGGAACAAGTCCCAAAATCTTGCCAAAAGGTCTCCAGAAAAGTTAACTTTCTCTTGTCCAAAGCCTGTCTAGTAATAACTGTACTGCCCAAGCAAAAAAAAAATTAGCAATTTACAAAGGAAAAAAAAAAACCAAAAAACTCCCCTCAATCCCCCAAAACCTTAGTTTAAAAAAAAGCTTCACCWTGTCATACCTATTTGATGTGCCCTSGGTAGCTGAGAGGAGTAGCATAGCTTGTTCTGGCCAAATGTGATAGAAATTTGTCAGGCTGTCAGTTATCTGGCAAACTAGAGTTATGTAGGCTGATGTGGGGTTATCTAGGGCAAGCCTGGGACATTAACAGAAATCAGATAAGAATTGTTCTATTGACATTTGAGCCTGTATAGTTTGTCTCTTACAGGTCTGCTCAGTACAGTATATTTCTATGCTTTCTTTCCTGCAATAAATCCAAACTCCATCTATAACTTTAGCTCTCTATCTGTTTTGTGTCTCAAGACAAGGTTGTTTTGTGAATTACACGAACCACATGCTTGTGCCCATCTGTCCCAAACGTTTCTTTCAATTAGGCTACAGCATCAGTTTTGACATTCCCTTGTGACAGAACCATCATTCTATCTCTAGGCTTTGTTTAGAAATATATTAGCCCTGTGAGACATTAACTTAAATCAAACCAATGTGTTTCTTAATGCCAATTCTGAATACCTCTTAAAACAATTACCTTGCTTGAGTGTTTTTTGATTTTCTGAAGCCACCTAAAACTTAAATAAAAACCATGATTCAAATAAGTTTGGGAAATCCATTAAAGACTGCTGTCTTGTCCTTGTTTGAAGTTAATTTGTAAATCAAATTTCAAAACAAACAACCCCCCTCCAACCAAAACAAACCCCCCAGAATCTTCTGTCTGTTTAATTTTTAAGTGCAAATAAATCTTTAGCTGAAGTTTTATAGTTTAGCAGGGTTTAGGGCTATTGAAGCCACACTTAAAAGATAGGATAATAAAATGTACTTTTAACCATGTGCTTAAGATGACATCTGTCTTCAGCTCAACCTAAAGGTCTCTTCTCAATTAAATTGAAGACTCTTTTCCTTCTGTACCTGATACCCATGAAAATTGCTCAAGCTGTACCTGCTTAAACTTTATCCTGATGTATTATTTTTTCTTGAAAATGCAATTTAAGGAGATTATCAGTAATTCTGAATCCTAATGCTAAGCTTTACTATAAACCAAGTCTGCTTTATGTGAGAATCCAGAGTAATCATCTGTTTTAGAGCTATCAAAATGGTTCAATTCACAGTGCTCTCACCTTCAGCTGAAGGGCTGCTCTTGACAGTTTTGAGGGTTAACCCCAGTAGGGACAGCCTCTCATAGCTCTTTACTTTCCCTCTTTGCTTGTCCCCCAAATGGGGTACAGGAGAGAATCTGAAGGGTAAAACTGAGGAATCTTGTGGATTGAGATAAAGACAGTTTAATAGATAAAGCAAGAGCCACTGATGCAAGCAGAGCAAAGCAAGGAATTCATTCACCACTTCCCAGGGGCAGGCAGGGGTTCAGACATTCCAAGGAAAGCAGAGTTCTGTCTTACATAACAGTGCCAGGGGAAGACAAATGCTTTCACTTCAAAGTTTTTGCTTCCTTCTTGCTGCAGTTTTTTCTTGCTCAGCATGATGAGATATATATCTCTGGTTGTCGGGGATCTCTCCCAACTGCTTGTGCACTCCCAGACTCCTCATTACTGGACTGAGAGGCAGAAAAGGACTTGTTGACATTGTACAAGTGCTGCTCAGCCCTGGCTAAAGCATCAATGTGTTATCAACCCTGTTTCCAGCATGAATCCAAAACATAGCCTCATATACACCATGAAGAGAATTAATTCCATCTCAGCCAAAACCAGCAGAAAAAGTTAATATTAGTCTCCATATGCATTTGTGTGACTGAAGCCTAATAAACATAGATCAGCCTTTTTTTGGCAGTACAGTTTTATCACCTCTGTTCAAATTGGCTCTTTCAAAACAAGCTGGACTGAGGAAACTCCAATAAACACTCTGTTTTTTCTACACGAAACATGAAGGTAACTAAACCAGGCTTAGCCTGAATGCTGACCTAATTTACCAGCCGGGTGTCCTCCCACTAGTTAGATTTTGGAGTAGGATTTAGCTTCTGATTTTCTTCACTAACTCATTTAGCTCCACAGAACTTTTGGGATTAATCAGAAGAAAAAAACCTCTACATTCAGCCTATTTCTCTGTCACCAAGACCAATGCTCTCATTGATCCAAACTGCAAACCAAGATTTAACACAATGCAGTCTTTCCCCCTGTACAAATGGCAAAAATCTCAGGTAGATAAAGCCATTATTTTTCTGTCTGAAATATTCCATGATAATCTTCACTCTTCACAGATCTAAGTTACTGATCAAGCAATCAGACCCATGTCTGACAGAGCAATAGTTTCTTTTTATCTGCTCTAAATTGCAGTAAAAGACCTTCCCAGATCAATCAATAAACACAGATGTCTTGGCTTCTGCTTTGTCAACTTGTAATCTCAGCATAGAACTGTTTTTATTTCAAAGGTTGTGTATCTCTACCTGGTTTGGAAAATAATTTCTCTTTCTATCAGCCAGAATTACATCTGTAAACTTTAATGGTCCTACCACTAAATTCAAATGAGTATAGGTGAATTAAGAAGTCAGTCCCCGTTTAAACTCTGGTTTAAAATTTGGAAGAAAATTAGGGTTAATCAACTATATTTAAATTAATATTAGCAATAACACATCTACTCCTGCTTTCACCATTCCTCATCTCTCTTTTTCAATTTTTATAGAATAATCAGTACTACACCTGTGAGCTACTTTCCTCAGAATGTTCTGCCTAACCATAATCATAAACTGGACAAACATGGTTTCTCTGGGACAAAAATTAAATTATGAGCTGTCATCATCCCTTATAGGTGAAGGTTTTTGCACATGTTTGGACTAGAATTTAGAAACCTGAATTCTAGCTCTTCTAAATGTGTCTTTGACCAGTAAGAAAATTAGTTTTGTAGTAATGAAAGTAAGGCCTCTAATATCTTTTGTTTAGTCTTTCAGGATCTGGAGGCCTTGCAGGAGGTGTGAGAAATATGATTTATTAAATCATACATTGAATTCTCATTCCAATCATATCCTGACATAGCTGGTGAGTGAACCTACCAGGGATGGTGCCCTGCTAGACCTGCTGTTTATGAACAGAGAAGGGGTGGTGGGAGATGAGGCAGCCAGAGGCTGCTTTGGGCACAACAAATACAGAATGAGGAAGTTTTTGATTCTTGGTGTAGTACAGAGGGGCATCAACAAAATCTCTATGTTGTCCCTCCGTTACTGGCTCTGTCAAGGCTGCACCTCAAGTTCTGTGTTCAGTTGTGGGTCCCTCACAAAAAGAATGACATTGAGGTGCTGGAACATGTCCAGAGAAGGGCAATGGAGGTGATGAAGGGTCTACAGAGTGACTCATAAGAGGGTCGGCTGAGGGAACTGGGGGTGTTTAGCAAAGAGAAAAGAAGGCTGAGGGGAGACCTTATCTCTCTCTACAACTGCCTGAAAGGACACTGTGGCCAGCTGGGGGTTTGTCTCTTTTCCCAGACAGCTACCAACAGGAGGAGAGGAAATGGCCTCAAGATGACACAAAGGACATTAAGGTTGGACATGAGGAAAAATTTCTTCACTGGAAGTGTGGTCAAACATTGGAACAGGTTTCTCAGGGAGGTGTGGAGTCACCATGCCCTGAAGTGGTCAAGAAATTACTTGGCCAATTTCGTGGTACCTTAGTGCTGTGATGTAGCTGATGTGCTGGTGATCAGTCAAAGGCTGGACTTTATGATACTGGAGGTCTTTTCCAGTCTTAATGATTCTGTGATTCTGTTACAAGCAGTCAAATTGACAAATGTGCGTTCCTACTTGAGGCAGCCCTCACTTAATCCTGGAAATATCTGGAGAACTAATTAGCCAACAGAGACTTGGAACCTTCACCCTAGGATTCTGACCTTGAACCTTGAACATCATATTAATTGTAGTTAAGATGTCTACACATATAGCAGGACAAATAACTGCACATTACCATTAGAACTTGTTTTATTGCAGTAAGATTATTAGAATAGATCATAAAACTAATTCTTGAATCTAAATTTTCCTAAATCCTAACCCTATTTTTAAGAGTAACTTGGATGTAAAACATGAAATAGAGAGCATGTCCTTATAAGAATTATTATTCACCTTTTGTAGATTCATCAGTTAAAACAACATTTCCATATGCAGTACGAATCTGATTGTAATTCTAATCTGAGTTTTGCTTTTTTGACACCAGCAGAAACAGTAACAAGAGATTAGTTTTCCTTTTACCTCTGTAGACAGTGATTTAGAAACAACAAAACATAGCTCTGCAACCCAAACTTTTTTGTTCCTTAGGTTTTACCCTGACTTTTAGTTAAATTCAGAAATATATGACTTCAGAGTCCAGTTTATTATTATCAGTCCCTAATCAATATTCCTCCGGGCCCTTCAAAATCCAGAAAGAGAGACAACTCTTCAGTTTATGAGCTGACTTTCAGTCTCATGGTAAAGGCCAGCCGTAGATGTTGATCAGACAAACCTGTTAATATTGGATTGTCAAGAGGAATCTCTACAGCTTCCAGCCCTCCTTTGTTTGGAATCCTGGGAATTCAACATTAAACTGGCTAAAGAATATGCCTTTACAAGTGCTCTTACCCAAGTTTTAATCACAGAATTGAYGTATATGATGGATCAGTGAAGCCAGCTTGTTTAAATTGGGACTATAACATGCAATCTATTCAGAGGCCAGGGCTCATGCTGCCTTTCATCCAATTTACGAAGAAAGACTAAGTTAGCACTTATCCTTGTTTTATCCCTACAGATTTTCCAAGAGCCATGAAAACTATCAGACTTGACACTGTAGACCAAATACCCAAATTTTAATTTTAGCAGTGGTTTTAATCATTCATCAGATTTGTTTACTTCTCCATGTAACCCTTTCTTTCTCAATTGCTGCATGCAGATAACTTTTGCAGTGTGCAGAGACATGAAAATCAGGACACATCTTTGAGCAATTACTGGTTGGATAATGTGCACAATAGATATCTAACATGGGTAAACTACAGTGGTAAACTTATGATCCTGATATTTCCCAAGCCTTTGCTAACCAGTGCAAATGTTGGTTCCTCGTGTTCCTTGCAATTGGCTGATCCTTACTCTTTTTGAGTTTGTATCTTCCAATTCTCTTTTTTTTTCTTTAAGGTTTTCTACCTTTTGGGTTAGTATTTTTATTTTCCCTCTTGAACTCTTGATCTGCCAGCTATTACCATTTGAGCAGTTATATTTGTCTTTTTTTCCCTTAACTTGATCTACTTCATTGCATGCTTTCTCAATTTACAAGATTTTTCTCAGTAAAACTGAGCCAAGGTCACACTGCTGATGTTCCCAGATAGACCTTGGATCACAGACATTGAAGCCCTGTTGCAGCAGAAGGTCAGCAAGATTCCTGATGCCATGAGGCATCAATGTTCTTGTGGGAGCCCTGTCGAATGGGTCAGTACATGTAACTCCTGATGTGACTGCTAAACAGAAATTCTATCCCTAAAACGAGACCAACAGCATCTCATCAGACAAAAGAATCAGAGAACTTGTTGACATCTGTTCTTAGTGAATGCTGCCAACATTTCAGGTTTCACCACCAGAATTCTTCATAGTATGCTTTCTTATATATYACTGGCAGATCTAAGCATAATGAAAAGTCAGGAATTCTTCCCACTCTTGTATCAATATTATATTATTAGTTCTATTCACATTATTCTTCATCTTAAATTTATATTACCCATCAGTTTAAAAGAAATCCAACCTGAATTTGCTCAAATTTTAATGCTAATCCCAGCTCTCAGAGAGTAGATTGACTTTCAGGACAAGATACCTGAACCAGCTGGGACTAGGCTTTAACTTGCTCTTTGAACMGAGGTTTTAAATTTCTTTGAATTGTCTGAGCACTTATTCTAACCCACACTGATACCTAATCTGGGAATGGGTCAGGTGACCTTGGCATATAAAGACTTGGTCCTGCAGAAGTCAGCTGTAAAAAACAGTAATTTAGCCCATTTTGCAAATCTTAACTCTTACAATAATAATAACCTTAACTCAATTTACATTTCAGAGCATGTTTTGAAACTAGATATAAAGGTAAAAATGTGCTACAAGAGCTTGTAGAACAGCTTATGTCAGGTGGTTCTTACAGGGATTTGTCCTAGCAATGATGGAGCACATGTGAATGTGGAAGGTCTGTAAATAATTGCCAGAGGTCCCTTCCAACCATAACAATTCTGTGGTTTTGTATTACGAGCATCACAAAAATCTAAATCCAAGTGTGCAATGCTGGTGTGTTGGATATTAAAGGTCGCCACTGTGACCTTTTCTGTTACCAGATGAAGCTACCTGATTAGATAATTGTTTAACCCAGTTCAATCTAGCAGAGAGGTTTAAAAAAAATCCGACAATTCTCTTGTCTAGATAAAAACTTCATTCTGCAAATTTGGCTTTCTAAATTTGGTAACTGATAGTAGTGGGATTACTGGAGGTTTTTTTTTTTTTTTGTTTGTTTGGATTTTTTTGTTTTATTTTTGTTCTTGTTTTGAGATTTAGAAGACAAGAAAAGTATTGGCTATTTATAAAAACAAAGTAAATGTAAAGTATAATGAAAATAACTGTACCTGATTTCTTAACTCTTGAATAAGAAATTTGACATGCTAGAGCACTTGAATAATAATGTTTCCTAATCTCTAATTTTCAAACAGCAATCCTATGGTCTATGATCAGTACGGATTGCTGAAAAGTATTTCTGTCCCATGATACATTTCTGGGATGTGTGACTGTCTCATGAATGCTAAATTTAATGTAATATTTTTTCAGAGGAAAGTCAAAGTCTTTTTTCTATCCTGCAAACTAAATTTTGTTTTGTAGCCAGTGTTTAAATGTTGTCTTTACTAATATTTATTTATATTAGCAATAAGTAAATTAATAGCACTCATTATTAGCTAAATGGCCAATAAATGAGGAATTAATATGTTTTTTCTTCAAGAAGCTAAACTGATGAGAGTCAAGTATAATTTTAGCACAATCTTATTTACATACAAGGAAGGAGATGAATTTCTGCCTCCTGAGCCAAGAAGTAACAAATAATACAAGCTAATTTTCTTGTTCAAAAATACAGATATGCCTTGTGGCAATCCATACTACTTTTCGTCTGCTTTCTTTCTCTCAGACTACTGATACCGATCAACTGCAAAGAAGGTCTGAGTCAGAAAAACAACTCTTGCCTCCCTTCCTTCAGACAGTCCAAGCAGTCCTAACACAGCATAATCTATCTGGTAAGCCACTTATGAAATAAGGACCGTCGCTCCAATGTTCTCTGAAAACACAAGCAGCTTTGAACTTTAAACAGCTAGAATCTGCACCAGACTGTTCCTGTACCATGCTACTGATTACAAATAGACAAATTAATAAATAAATCAATGGTAATGTTCTTAAATGAATATTGTAGAACAAGATGAGTAAGTAGGAAAAAGTGAGACACTGGAAACTTGGGAAAGGTGCAATGTAGTCACCAAATGAGGAAGACCCTTGTTTGTACTAAATGACAAGTTTGCAGAGCCTTCAGTGACTTTCTGTAAGTAGGCAGATGTTTGAATATTTTTTTCATAATAGCAGTGTGTAAACTGGGCTATTTGTTCACATTTATTTTTAATATTGTCCTTTTCATGGTTAAATAAAACCTAAAACAATGAGAAGCACAACCCATGGACATTTACTTAGCATCCTTGTTCATCATCAACCACCAAGATTTTACTTTTTTTTCTGAACACAGGCATATCAAAGTTGCAATTTCTTGAGCAAATAGCATTGCAACAGAAATAAGTCTAAGAAGAAAGTTCGGTGAAATAAGGTGTTTATTGAGAAGCTCCTATTTGGCTATATGAAACTTGAAACCCTAGAGGTTTATTTAAAGTCTTGTAGCTTTTCAGACATGGTGTATATATATATAAAACTAAAACTTCTTATTGGATTGACAAGTCATTGCCTGCAAATATGACAAAACTTTTCACTTACTATTTTCCTGCTTTAATATTTAACTAGAAATAGCAAATGATTAATCATYTGTACAGCATAATGTTGTACCATTATCTTGTCTACAGCCACAAGARAACCGGCGTGTCTGTGAAAGGACAAAGACACCTGTATCTTGCCAGTTAATGATCTTCTTTTTTGTAGTTTAATATTGATATGGAACAACTAAAAACACATCCTTAGGAAAAAGAATCCACCAAAAATGCTAAATCAACCAGCAGAAACAACCTTTTTGATATTTACATCGATAAAGTGATATTAACGTTTAGTTCTCAGGTGCAACAATGATGTAGACACAGAAATATCATATGGAACAATAACTTATTTTTAAGAGGACAAATTCACTGCAGCCAAAACTAGCCTAAATAAAAACGTGTGTGATTTTGTTCAAATTTCTTCATTTCAGGATTAAGGCATTGTGAATTCAGATGTAATCAATTGACCCCTAAAACTGGGATATTTAAGCAAACAAGTTTGCCACTTACTGAAAAATTCCCAGAAGTGCTAAAGAACTTCTCTTTATTTTAAGTCTGGCACACAAAACAAAATAGTAATAAATTGAAAGTGACAATCCTTTTCAAATTAACTGAAAGAAGTCTGTCAGAAAAACTTCTACTTCTTCATGGACTAGGGTAATAAATATTCCTTGTAGACTATTTTTTACCAGTCCCTGTTCAAGATTTGACATCATTGAAATGATATTATAGAGAGTATAGATAAGATCATATATTTTTTAACTTTTTCTGTAGGTCTGGATGGGTATTTTCCCCCATTTTTTTTTTGTTTTTTTTTTTTTTTTTTTTGAAGCACCTTCAAGCAAGGTTATCTATATCACAATCATGAGGAGGTTGTCAAAACCTGCAAGGTTTCTGGGAGACCACAGGCTCACAAAGTGAACTGGAATGAAAATGAGAAAAAGTTCAGTGTATGTGTGTGTTTTTGGTGTCTTTTTTTTTTTTTAAGTTGAATTAACACTAATATTTTTTTGTCTGGAACTTTCTGACTTTGAGAATTGGCATTTCCATTAAAAACCTTGAAAAAGACAAGCTGTAGCCGAAAGTTCTTTTGAAGAGAGTTCTTCCTTGATTTTCCTCAGGCTTGATCCCTAGCACATGTTATTTTTCTCACATCACAGCTGTCCACTGTAAATGTTTTTCTTTGTAGTACATGATATATTAAGCTTGATGTAAGTAATACAGAGATGTATGGAATTTACTACCAGACTGTCATATTTACTCCATTCACTTAAACAGCAGTTGTACACAGATATACTGCCTTGTTTATCTGTACAATTTTKTACCACTGGGATATATCCAGAAAGTATATAGCTGTAGCAATTGTTGTCACGTATTTCTCGAGATAAGTTTTCCAACATTCAAACATGGCTATCATCTGAGGCAAGTACACACAAATTACCATGATTTAGTGTGTACTTCTACATAATCACATTTTTCAAGCTCTCTGAACTTTTAAGCTCTGCCTCTTCCAAGCCCTTACATTTATATATTTGTTTAATGTAGACCTCACTGTCTTTGCATACCAATATAAATCCAAAGTAACTTCATTAAAACTGGTGGTGGTAGATGGGCAGAAAATTATTGCAAGAGATGACTCTGCTGTATACCTACGCTATTTTTTATATGTGGGAGGTATAGGACGTGTCAGCGCTATCTTAAATTGATGTCCATATTTTATATTCACATGCCATTACTGCTGCTGAGAATAAACTTCTCTGCCCTCTTCCATGCTGCATCATACACCATGAATGCAAACTAATTGCAGTGGTAGTGGTAGACTAGAAATATAGAAATACATATATATAAATAGATAAACAATGTGTATTGCAGGATGGGAATGTACTCCCAAAATTTAAGATTGGAGGATGCCCATGTACTTGAACCATGATTTTGGAAAACCTCAAAGTGGGTTGTTGGTATTGTTTGCAAGCCAATCTTCCCTCTAAGTAAAGCCAAGCATTTGTGCTTTATGGTGCTATAGCCTGGTCACAGTGAGATCATGAAGTCATCATTCCCTGCAGCAACAGAAAGAGTACTGAGGGAAAAAAAATTCAGATGTAAATTAATTTATTAATTAACTTTGTGGTAATATAATCATTCTTGGGACTTCTGTTTCAAGACATATTAATCACCTAGAAGTGGATCTTGAAAACGGTTCTGTGCTTCTTGCTGAAAATCATTCAATTGGCAAAAAAAATGGCAATCATATATTTCTAGTTTGCTGTGCAAACTGTGCAATGCTAAAGTGGAAGTCTGATAACAGGCATGGGCTAAGATGGCAGAGTTTAAAGCAGTGAAATAACAAGCTGTGTACTTGTAATATAGTTTTTTAAAAAAGGACCAGGAACATATCCAAATAATATATGCTCTGTGATCAACAACATAGTAAGAGAATGGCAGAGAACACCTCAAGAGGGATATGGTAGTGTGGTGAGTCCTTCAACTTTATTCAAATAAAGGGAGAGAGTCCACTGGGGCACATGCCTGCATCATTTTGTCTCTCTGGATTTTGGAGGATTCAGCCTCCTTTTATCCTAAGCTCCTGGCCACATGTTGCTCTCTTCTTTCCCCCATTACCTGTGGTACTAGGAAGGTAYAGCCTTCCCAAACAGCCTACCACATATGATCCCTTGAACCTGTCATTTTACCACAAAGCTCAGAAACTCAAGCTTATGCAGACTCACTTGACTGTTTCAGGAGTCAGCCTGGCTGGCCCCTGCAGCAAACCTGCTGCTTGAATTCAACAGAGACACACAGAATTATTTGTAAAGACATTAGCACCCATTTTCCCTTTCAACCTTAAGAAGGTTTTGGCACTCCTGACACCCTCAGATGTGTTTCTGACTGCTAGTCTTCAAAAAACAGCTATAATATTTGGCATATGATAATAACCCAGATGGCTATGGAACACAGTAACTTTTTGGGTTACCGAGGACAAATCCCCACTTTTAGGTTTGATAATGAAGGAATTCCAATAAGTGCAGGAAGATAACTGCAGTACTTCACATACCTTGTGTAGAAAGAGAATTTCGTCCCCAACGAGGGTGTGGGGAAGTGTGCAGGGTTGGCTGAAGAATTTATCATAATTGTAAAATTTTAATAAGTGTAGTAATCATACACACATGGACTTTTAATAGAAGTAGAAATATCTTAAAAAGAAAGTTCCAGAAGCATATAGAGAAGCAAAAAGAGTAAGAAGCTTCATAAATAAGAACAATGTCTCTTTTTAAAATTGTGGCTCATATAAAGTATATAGAAGGGATCTGCTTCTGGAAAAGTGATTTTTGCAAAGCCATGCATAAAGACATGCAGCATATTAACCCATGTACACAGCATACGACATTATACATGTACAGAATTATGCATTTGTGCATTGCCATGCACAAAACTGTGGGCCTAATCTTTGCTATAAGCACATACCATCTGTCTGTAACCACTGCTTAAATGAACAAACCTGTATGCAGTCAGCAATGCATCAGCCAAGCAATGTGACTAGGCGATGTGGGGCAAAGAATCTGAATAAATCAATACAACATAAATTAATGAATATCAGGTGAATGGAATTTTATGATGGCTGCATTAAATTAACCATTCATCACTGTCTATTACTTGGATTGCCCCAGTCACTTGTGTCTTGCTTAAAAGACGTGGTAATGCCTTTAGAACAGGGGTTGTCTTCCTGTGTGATGGGTCCTGAGGGACTTTGGTGCTGCTTGCAGGTACCACTGAGTTACAGCTGAAAACATTAACACAGCTGAAATGACGGAATGGCAAGAGCTGTATGTAGAGTTTTGCTCAGCTCCTTGCATTCAATGTGGAGTTGTCCTTAGTCCTACTTCTTTGATATCTGGCTCTTTGACCTGTGGTTACCACACAGCTGGGCACACAGAGGCACCAAAAATTGAAAATAAATGGTAAAATTCTGGTCTTGCTGAGTTAGGAGTACAGTAGCATCTGATAAAAGTATGTACATCTGCAGAGGCTATGCTAGTAAATGCGCTTTCTTCCCCAGTGATATTACCTTATCCTGTGTTCTTACTCAGGGATGTATTAATCTTGTCTCTGAAATATGGAAAGGAACAGTAGTAGAAGGATGAGAAAACAAAAAGTACTTCATTCTCAGGATCTCTCCTGTCTTCTACTGATTATATAACAATAATATTCATTGCATGAAAAAAAAATCTTCAAAAGTCTATGGTCAAATGATTGCCTTGGCTGTAACACAACAGCACCTCCTAGGAGGAGGAAAAACACCCTTCAGTTGTTCCAGAGTGACAGACACCATGATGCAATGTTTAACTCTGTTTTTTAGAGTTACATTTCTCCTTATGGCAGGACATGCATGTTATGCCAACCTCACCCCATCAGGAGCCCATCAGGACTCATACAGATTTTGGATCGTGGTTCACCAGCTGCAGCTGCTAGAATCACATTCCAGTTATGTTCCCTGAGAGCTTGCTGGTGATGGAAATGGACTCAAACTGCATGACCTGAAACTGTTCCTTTTTCTAGCCAAGAGAAAAATGAGCTGGTCTTGGCCTTTTAAGTTACAGAAGCATTCTGGAGAGAAAAACAGTGAAAAATCCCAATGAACTAGGAAGGAATAAGTGCTCTCAAAGTTTAACCTTGAGCTGGAGAGAAGCACTTCTAGACCTTTCTAAATTGCAAGAAAAAAGGGAAAGGAAGAGCCTGGAATGGAAAATTGGACAAAGATGTGAAAAAAAAAAAAAAAAGACAAAGGAAGACTAATACTTGAGAAAACATGAAGATAACACAGAGAAAACTGGTGGAAAAAGAGAGTGAATAAAAGGGAACAAAGAAGAAAAAAAAATACGGGAACAGAATGAAAAAATAGAAAAGAGAAATGCAGGAAAGGAGTTGATATGGGCTGTACAGAGGAGAATGCAGAAGGGAAGAAATAAGCTAAGAGAAGGAAAGCTGAACAGGGCCAGACATCCTAAAGGTCACATGCATTCTGTTTCTTCAGCATAATGCTGCGTCAGTACTAGCAAGATTGCCTGATGGAGGGAGAGACACTGTACATTCATAGGGTGCAAGAGGAATATGTAAATTCCATGTGACCCCTGAGGTGAAAAAGGAAGAAAGAAGGCAGAATATTTGTCCACACTTATGGCTTTTGAAGTATATACACACTGCCAAAATAATAAATGTGACAAACCCCCTCCTCCCCACTCCCAAAAGTACCACTAAACCAGCATGCTTAGAGTTTTATAACTTTAATTGATGCATATTATGCAAGTTGAAAACTTGACCAAGGAAATTTCAGCTTAGCTAACTGAAAAATATAATTTATTGACAATTTTTGTTGCATAAGAATTATGTATTCTAGTCAGCAGGGTTTAGATAATAATTTCTGACCTTCTATCTTTATCCAGAATGGCTGTCACCATCTTGACTTGAATGTYTCCTTTGCCCTCCACAGTGGCCTTTGCTATGGGAAAGTTTACAAACATGAGAGAAGGGTCTGACAACACACTCACAAATCCATTCAAATCTTGAACTTCAGTGATTGTTTGAACCAGAAACCTTTTTTTTTTTTTTTTTTTAACCAGAAACCTTTTTTTTTTTTTTTGTCATGGACAAGTGTTACTTGTCAGCTTGGCCATGCTTATGACGTGTTRAAGGTCTGCTGTCTGACTCTTTTTCAATTCTTCTATCATTCTTTGTGGCTAGGTTTTATTTGTCAAGAGAAAAYCTTCTTGAAGAGACAGCAAAGGAAAAGCCTTAATAGTAACCTTTGATACCATTTACATAGTGGGAAATGCTTGCCAGGTAATTTTGCAAGTCTCCTGAGGCCGAGTGTTGCAAAGTGCTTGCATGGAACACATGCTAAATATATAATAATTTAAAATTGTTCATTATTCCAGCAGTTTCTTGTTTTTGTTTTCCTATGTGTCATTGTGAGTATGGCAAAGAAATATTGGGAAATTGCTTACAAAATAACTAACTATGTGAATGAAAGATTAAATGGACAGTTTGAGATGTAAGAGTGAATCCTCCCGTCAAAGAATGTCGCCAGTAASAATAATCTTGAAAGATGGCAGCTGCAGTAAAAGGAAACCTTTTAAAACAGTCTGCTGAGGCAGTACTCCAACTCTGGCTCGGAAGGAAGCATGTTACTTACTGAATTATGAGCAACATTCTGTTCAACATCCTGTTTAAAGATGGTATTTTCTCTTTGCACAGCAAAGGAAGGGAACAGAAGACTTCCAGTAAAAAGGTGTGTGTCCTTCAGCTAAATTGCTATTAATAGACTGTGTTAAAGTGTTCTAAGAGATTTAAAAATAATGTAATAGATTTTTAAATTTTACAATACATATGACACTGTGGAATTTGAGTTGATGTTGATCACACACAATAAATATGAAATGTAAAGACCATCTTAAAAAAAATAGAAGGCAAAAGAAAGGGTTTAAATGTGATGGAGACCTTAGGAGAGGAGAGGTTAAGTGAATGGACTTGAGGCCTTTGACATCACACGAGGAAAGAATGGTCAGAAGCAGTTTGGTTCATCCCATTCCATCCACGGCTGTCTGCACGCTGATCTACTGAAAGCTATAGAATGTGGTGCTCTAAAGTAATCTCTCGCTTTAAGTAACCTACCTAACTGCATGGTGAGCAAGTCCAGCACAGAAAACATGCTCACAAATCTACATTCCAATGCCTTCTGGCTCTGTGGAAAAATATATGTAAACATTACTTAAAATGAAGTAGTAAATGACAATCTAGTAGCCACTTCACATATGTAAACTCGAAAACTTCTTATGTACTGCAGAGAAATCTCTTCCATATATCAAGCTTCCACATTTTTATTTTGAATGCTGCCTGTACCATATAAGAGAATATTTTATAARATAATATAGTATAAGACAGCACATTTAATAAAATATAGTAATTGGATTATTTCAAACAAAGCATGTTCTTTCTAATTTGGTTTTCAWGAGCTGCTCTCTTCTAGTAATATGATATTCAGTCAGTGGGAATTAATATTTTCCACAGGTTTTTTAAACTATTGTCACAGCTCTTTATTTTAATTTTATTGGTAATCATGTTAGCTATATTTGTGATCATGCTGATTTTCCATGTTCTTTAATCCAGTATGTACTGTAATTGCATTGCTACCACAGAAGACAAAAATGAAATTGATAAAATTGCATCTTTGCATGAATGTATAAATTATCAGTGTTCAGAAGTGACATCACATCCAAACTTTAATTCCTCAATACCAGGAATTATAAAGATGCTGGATTCTCAGACATTCCCTGTCCAAGGATTACCAAACATTAGATGTTCCAGATTTGAACCATGCACTGCATGGTGCTTCATATGTAGCGCCAGTGACTGCAGAGCAAAGAAGGCRCTGTCTGGATTGTTTCTTCATGTTCTTGAGTAGTTTCAGATCAGAGGCAATGCAAACAGAAATAGAATTTAGAATCCTGCCTAAAATGCAAGATACAATTTTTTTTTTCTGATAAAACTGTAAGGCAAACAGGGTGCAATTAATTTCGGTTAACTTTTAAATATATATTGCAGCTCTCTATTGCCTGGATCGACACCTCAGGTTTTCTTCAGAGTCAGAAAAGAGTAATAGTCACCCCTGGGGTGCACTTCATCTCATCCTGCTGTTGACATCTAAAATTAATCATACCCTGGAATTGCAGATGTATTTTTGTTGTCTCTACACAAAAAATATGACACAGTTAATTCAGAACTGGGTATCTATATTTCAGATGGCAGCAGTTCTACTCTTCCAAGAGTCTTCACACTTTGGGAAGAATGTTAGAGAGAATACTTTCTTTTTCCACAAGATTTAGTAGTGTTTAGCAGGCTTATGCTTATTTGTTCAATAGGCAGATACCTTTAAGACTTATACAGAGCACTAAGTAAATTGTAACTTATTTGAGAACAAAAGCCTTTTATTGCTTGATTGGGATAGAAACCAAGCAAAGTCGCAGGATCAGAATTAACCTGGGGAAACAGTTACTGGAACCAGTGTCCCTGCCGTGCCRCAGGAAGAGGAAAGCTCAATAATTCATTGCAATATATCTCAAAACTGAGTGACATACTTTGATAGTCTTCCAGAAATGCTTAGCAATGGGTTTGTGTCTGTTGGTGCTGTTCTACATCGGCCCTGGTAATATGTTACTTTCCTCATTTTGCTACTTTAAAACCAATGTACTCTGTGCTATCTCTATTTTATTCTAATGGAGACATAAATCTTTGTCATAGCACAACATAGTAACGTGAAGTCTGAGTAGCTAAACTTGCTGGGGCAGAACATTCTACATCTCTATAAAGTGTTCAWTCAATTTTGAGCAAGCAACATATTTTCTCTCAGATTTGACACATGCAATTTTATTTTCAGTGTTTATACATTGTCTGTTCTCTTGACAAGTTGCAGACAGTGTACAGTGAGCTATYCTATTATGTTGTAAAAAGATTGCCAACTACATATTTGAAGAGACAAAAATATTTGGATTAATTAGATGGTATTTTCTGGTTTGACAAGAATTTCTCAAAATGAAGCTGTGAGGCCTTYGTTGCAATGGGGATTAAAGTGGTTTCAATTTGCTGTTTTATRAGATGGACAACAGCTGCTCTCGTAGAAAAAGTGCAGTAGGTTAATAACTGGGTCAGAGCTCCATTCATGTCACTTTTCTTTCTGAGGGAAAGTTTGTGCAGAAAAAATGACTGCAAAGGATGAAAAGTGGGGTTCTGACTTTGCTGTTTTACAATGAGTCTTCAGTAGATGTGTTTAAGATTTTCTAATTGACATGCCTGCTAACTTCCCTAAAGTTATCTATTTCTTGCTTATTATAAACTCTAATGAAAGTTCTATTGATCAGTAAATGCCTTCAAGGGATGGTTCTCATTGATATTAGATTATGAAACAATAGAGATAGATTAAACATATTTCTTGCTTMTCTGTTACCACCTGGAACATAAAATGCGAATTCTTTTGAAGATCCATAGAGATGTGAATCTAATTCAGTTCTTCACTGCTATGTTTTCACTTCAAAATCCAGTAGTAGCAAGCTTAGCTTTCCCCTGGAGCATGCAGGTGTAACACTGAAGATGTAGAGGAAACAGATCTGAGGTAGAAGAAAGCACTCTTTTCAAACAGTTTCAATAGAAGTGCTRCAGTTTAATATATGTACCCATGTGTGACTGCCTGTTTGATGTCATGATTGCATTGAGACGCAGCAAGTTTCAAAGTCTGGTTTGTTCTCACAATATACAAGAATTCCTTTTTCACAGTGCGTTGGCTAACCTGTGTTCATCTGCAAGGTCTCAGGTTTATTGAATAATGCAAGCTCTTTTAAGTTGATTTTTTATTCTTGCCTCTTAATAGTCTTAACATTTCTTCAAACATACAAGAGTATCACAGATATCCCTTGAGCAAAATCTGTTTTTTTGATGTCAGTGCAGTTCAATATCTAGACCCTAGCCCACTGTGGAGTTGCAAAAGAAGTGGCCTATATTCTTCTGTCTAGCAAAATTTTAATGRAAATGAGGATGTGAAAGAGACCAAATATCCTCTATAAAGCGGAGGAAAGGACTTTAAAGCATAGGGATCTTGGAAAGGGATAGAGAAAGGAAAAGAATAAGTGAGAAAACAATTTATACACAGCAAGATTATGTTGAAGGTAATAGAGAAAATGTAAAAAAATAAATGCACGTTCCAGCTGTTTTGGAGGAGAAGATTGAGAAGACAGAAAAGGAGTCTGTCTCTTAGGTTTTCTACTCRGGGAAAATAGTCCATATGGTGCACATTCATCCATTCTGCTGAAGTTCACATATACACATGCTCTTGCTTTTCCACATTGTAAGCTTGGARTACCACCACTAAAAAGGAAATATATTTAATTTCCTGCTTTATTATTTCATTATGATATGGCTGATAGAATTTTTTTTTCCTTGGTCTCCTATGAACAAAGCTAAACAATTTTGTAATTTTGAGCCTATTCTAATTCTTACAGTTGTGCACTGCTCTGTGCAGTCAAAGAGTAATCTGTTTTGGTTGAGAGGAACTAGCAATCTATTTGTGTTCTCAGAATCACAGGATCACAGAATCACAGAATAGGCTGCCTTGGAAGGGTCCGACAAGTCCAACTGCTGGCCCTAGACAGAACATCCCCCAGGGTCACACCCTGTGCCTGAGAGAATTGTCCAAAAGCTTCTTSAACTCTGTCAGGCTGGTGCTGTGAACACTTCCCTGGGGAGACTGTCCCAGGGCCCAACAACATGTGGGTGAAAACCTTTTCATAACATCCRACCTAAACCTCCTCCGGCACAACTTCAAGCCACTCCCTCAGCTCCTCTCMCTGGTCACCACAGAAGGGATCAGTTCCTCGTGAGGAAGTTGTAACTGCAGTGGGGTCTCCTGTCAGTCTCCTCCAGGCTGAACAGACTTAGTGACCTCAGTCACTCATCACACAGCTTCCCCTCAGGGCCCTTCACCATCTTCATTGCCCTCCTTTGGACATACTATAAAGCTTCRTATCTTTCTTTTATTGTGGTAACCAAATCTGCCCAGAATATTCACGGTGAGGTCCCACCAATGCAGAGTAGGGCTGGACAATCCCCTTCCTGACCAGCAGGCAGATGATGGGAAGTGGCTCAGTGAGCTCTTTTGGCAGTTTCCTCAGTGCCCTTGAGTGGATTCCAACAGACCCAAAAGATCTCTGTGTATCTCAGTGGTGTAGCATGTCACTGACCATTTTCCCTTGGATTATGGGTGCTTCATTCTACAGTCTTGGGGTCTTCCAGCTCAATAGAATTCCCTTTGTTCTAGTCAGTTTTATTTCTAAAATCAAAAATCARCTCAATTTATGAAGAAAAGAAATAAGAAAATTTCATGGTTCTCATTTTGGCACARTGAAGGCCCTATAGCATTTCAGATACATTTGCAAGGTACATTCAGTTGCATCACATTTATATTGTGATTCGGGAAAAAGAAATTGCCCTCCAAGCCCTAAGGACAAAGCTATTTACAGACAACTAGAAACCATTGTCGTTTAGCACTGATGGCCAAAATGACTCAAACAAATAGGGAACAACTTTAGCACAATGCTGTTTATTATTATGTGATGAAGAATAGCAATCTATATGGATGGATTCTGACATAAGGACACGCGAATAGTATCACACAATGTATAATGTAAGGAAAAAGTGCCCTGTGAGACATGGAGAGAGTAATGCATAGTGAGAGAGAAAAATGGAAAATACAGATGGACAGTTTACAATAACTTACCACTTGAATGCTATTCTGAAAAAAATTGGAGTTTTTCTGASCTGTTGATAAATTTTAAGATCCTGTCTAGAGTTCCTTTCCTAGACTGGATTAAAGGCTTTGTTTAGATTATTAATTTATTTTGTGAAGGTTTRCACTGTGCTTGAGAAGAGGATTAGTTTCTAATCCCTATTAGAGATGTATTTAAACATCCTTTGRTGCATTGGTATATGCATACTTGGGGTTTATTACTCTGCCTCTTGTCTCACTGGTTACTGAATCTCTCCTGCCTTTAGGGCTAGAACTGTGTGGCTCTAGCCATTCCAACTATAACCTCAAGCAGCTAAACACAGTGCTAASAGTGGGAACAATGCTCCACATCACTTCTCTGTAACATTTAACGGTAGCAATCCCTGGTAGAGTAATCTGGAACACAGCAATATGGTGGACAATTCTCTCCATCCTCTTATGCCTACAATTACCAAAGTGGCACATCTCAGTGTGGAGATTTCCTCGACCTAGCAAACAGCACATCAGCCAGCTTGTTTAGTACTGCTCCACCAGACTTTAAAGGCAGGTGTCTCYCTGGCATCTGTAGAGCAAAACCAGTTCCACAAGAGCCTGGCTGGATTTCCTCCAGCAGACCTCCCATTTGAGAGAGAGCCAGCAGCCTAGGCTGGCTGCACACCACACAAGAACAATGGCATATGCTTAGAAATAAATGTTTCAGCCTCTTTTCACCAGCAAAAACCRGCTCTGGTTCAACTAAAATGTTGACCAAACTTGTATTGACCTAAATGATTTGTTTCCATACAGAAAGCACTTGAAGTAAATGCAAAATATTATTTTGGTACAGCATTTAATAACATTGTAAATAATGTTTCAGTGATTAGAAGTTTATTTCAAAGTTATTCATAAATATTTTATAAAAGCAGAAGATGGAAATTGTTCCACTCAGGCTAAAAGACACGTTTCAGTTAGAAACAATGTTCTTTTCCTTATCATGTGTTCATGCAAGGTATATGCAGTAGAGATGGTTGCAGAATGAGGGACCAGCCTCAAAAAATGAAAATGTGAAACAAAAGAGCCAGTAGGAAATGCAGTTCTGGTGGCACATTTTACATTTATTATTGTGATAATTTACCAGCTTCACGACATGTAATTGTATCTGGATTACTTTTCCCGTATACACCACAGCTATGTCGTGGTAAATTGCAGTGATGGGTCATGCAGGTCCAGATCCTGATCCTGATTCCAACATTTGCATCTGAGTTAGTGCCCTGGAGCACTATTCCAGTCATAATTCTACTTTTTTTCCCCCAAATAATAGGCACTAAATTTGCACTCAATGTTTCAAGAATGAAAAAAAAAAAACCCAAAACAAGGCCAAAGAAGCAAACAAACAAAACAAAAAACAAACAATATTGGTAATATAAGCTGTTTTTTAAATTAATGAAAAGAAAAGGAAAAGTCACTTTTCCAATGTACTGAAAAGTTAAAAATGGCCCAAATAGTAATAGTAATTTATTTATTTAGTATACTTATTCTTGGAATAGAACCTTTGTGGATTTTTATTCATAATTAATATAATTCTTAGGGCATAACTGGAAGAAAAATGAAAGATCCTTTTCATAAGAAMGAAAAAAATACTTGCATTTTCCTTTCTCAAAGAAACCCCTAAAATAGCCCCAAGGATGGATTCTGAACAATTTTATTTGGTGAATCTTCTCTTCACATTCATTTGATTTGTCCAGGTTCACATTTCCTTGTAGAAATTTCATTCTTCCTGGAACATCTCTTCTCTACATGTTACCTGTTGCCACTCAGCTGCTCTGAGAATACCCACAATACAGCCAGCTATCTCAGAACTATGGCCACAGTTTTATTAATGTCACTTCTCCTCATACTCAACTGTCGTGGGTTTAAACGGCACCAAAAATGTCGAACTGGGCCAAAAGCCAAAAGTACCCAACAACAATCCCTCCCTGCCACCGGAGAGGACAGAAGGGAGAGCAAAAGCCCAATTAACATGAAAATTTATGGCTTTTAGATAACATAACGTAATTGWGRAAAAGATACGTATRTGCTCCAGARAATGGTCAGACAGGCTGAAWAACTTMAGTTGCAAAATAGATTTATTACTARAAGCTACTAAGAATACTTCTGCACCGGGGAGGGGAACAAAGATAGGGAAAAATTTACAAGGAGTAGAAAAAAATAAAACAGACATTTTAAGAMACCTGTTATTCTTTCCGGGGACCCATCTCTTTCTCACGTCATCCCTCTCCACCCCCSMTGTCTTCCYGCACACAAAGGGGGGCAGGAAATGAAAGTCTAACATAGATCAAACCACTCACTACGGTTGTTGTYCAGCATCAMAGGAGAAGCGTTCTTACAGCTCCWAGCYGTGGAAGTTCTTTTCCCAAGAAACAGTCAGTGTATAACTGCKGATGGCGAGGGAGTCTTTTCTTTACCTCGTAGGAGGAAGAAATGAATGTTCTCCAAGGCCAAACTGCGTTGTTTCGGCAGCGTAAGACCACTRTCACAAATGTCCTGGCACAACACAGCTTCTTCTAAGCATCCACTTGCTTCAGMCRTGGGGCGGGGGCACCTCTTCCCCCTGCAGAACACAATTTATTCTTAGCATCAACTCACTTCAGACATGAGGGGGAGCAAGACCTCTTTCCCCTTTTTTGGCTTCTAATCAGTTCAGTCCAATCCTCAAAGGCCAGGTTTTTTTTTCCCTCAGAGCAAGGTCGCTCTCTTTTCTATACAGGTCTCCCATTGAAGAAATAGTCCTTTCGAGAACAGCTTGTTTTCTCCATGTTTGAGCACCACAGCAACAGTACCTGTCTTCTTCTTACTGTGACCTTGGGCCTCCATTTTTTTTCTTACATCTCCTCACCCTCCTGCTCTGTTTTTCCCCAGTGCATGATACTAAAACTAAAACACTAACAACCTAAAAACTAAATGGTGGTCACGTTCTCTCTTGTTTTGAATTCTTCTTAAGTACAAGACCATTCGTCATCACAGAGGTGTAACYARCYTGTGCAATTGGCCYAGGCCTGATGGGCAGCTTGTCCATCAACCTCAGAGCCATAATGGATTGGCTCTAAAACACAAGGGGYAGGGCTCCTTTTGCTGGAGAGGAAGGAGAAAGCTTCTAGAACTTCCTCACAGGWGCCATCTTTGTGGTTTCTTGGTCCCATCCCCCCAMCACCAAACATCGGACCGAGTAAAACCATGACATCAACATGTTTCTCATACAGAGCATCTGAAGTTCAGACTTTCTTTATCATTTTCCGAAAGCCTCCTGGTTTTCTCCTTTCTCCAGAGAGCCTTGTTTCCAGCATGTTTGCTGTCTGCTTCAGCATTAGCACTGTAGATTTTACTTGCAGGTACCAGTATTTTTTTTTCTCTTTTCAGAATGTAGTGTCCACATTTTCAACATGCTGTTCCCCTAGTGCATATGGAAGATGTTGTTACRTTCCAGTGAAGCATTTTTAATTGTTAGAGCTCATAGTCATGAAAACAGAAAAAAAAGGAAACTTGTACTTCTCTGATCTTCTTAAAAGAGAACATCTCTGTGAGCAGTCACATTGAATTCTAGTATCCATTTCAAGCATGATATTTATGCGTGACAATAAAGAAAAAAAATTATGCACAGACACTAAAAGAAACATTTCTGCTAAAAAGTTAGTTTTTGCTTTTGCTTATTATTATTTTAGATTGCAATTTTTATTTTGTGCAATAATTATTTCATGCCTCAAGTCTTAACTTCAACATTCTTAAAATCTTTCTTATTGGAAATTCATTAACTGGACAATGCAGAAAATCTGATTGAGTATTCCGTGTTGTATACACGTTTAACTAGAATATAGTGAAGAGTAGAGGCATAAAGCAAATATGATCCATCTGTGACTGTAAAAAAATTGATCTACCTTCGCATTACTGTATGAAGCACGAGAGACATAGCTGTATCACAACATCATATTCTGGAGTCAGTCGTGACAACAATTTCAGAATTGAATTTAATTATTACAAATTATGTCAGCAAACATGTAAACTGAAAATGCTTAAGTTTGTAAGAAATTGAGCTGTTGATTTTATTAGTTGTGTTTGTTGCTAGGAGAGAAGCTTTTAAAGCTGCTTGCAGCGTTAATTGCACGTTTCTTTCCTGTCTTGCAGAGAATGACATAAAATCACTGATGTGTTTGCTTTAGTTTCCAAAAGCTAAGGTAAGGGAATAAAATCTACTTAGCATGAAGTCAATCTTGCTACTGTAAAACACTTTTAATGTTAAAACATTATGATACATTTCTTCTGCATAAGAACAAAAATGTAAGGGGAAGTATGGAAGAAAACCAGACCCATTTAAATCCTATGATTTAAAAAGAAACAAAGTTAATTTTTTTTAGTGCAAAATGTCCATCCCACAGTTGGGTAAAAACTTAATGGGATGGGTGACCAGCTGGCTCATGGGTCGGGTTACTGAGAGTGGAGAGACATCAGACAGGTGACCTGTCACTAGTGGGGTTCCACTGGGGTCAGCCCTGTTTAATATCTTTACTGCAACCTAGACAGGGGGATAGAGGGCATGCTCAGTAAGTGTGCAAATGACACTAATTTAGGCAGGATTGTTGAGCTGCTGGAGGGCAGGAAGGCTCTGCAGAGGGAACTGGACAGGTTGGATTAATGTTCTGAAGCAACTGGGAGAGATTCAATAAGGCAAAGGGCCAGGTCCTGACCTTGGATCATAACTCCATGCAACACTACCATCTTGGTACAGAATGGCTGGAAGGCTGCTTGGTGGAAAAGGATCTGGGGGTGCTGCTTGGCAGTCAGTTATGCATGAGCCAGTGTGTGCCCAGGTGGCCAAGAAGGCCAATGGCATCCTGGCCTGGATCAGCAGTGGTGTGGCCAGCAGGACCAGGRCAGTGATTGCCCCTCTGTACTCAGCACTGGTGATGCCGCRCCTTGAGTGCTGTGCCCAGTTCTGGGGTMCCCAATTTAGGAAGGATGTTGAGATGCTTCCTGGCTTGCATCAGAAACAATGTGGCCAAGGGACCAGGGCAATGATTGTCCCCRTGTACTTGTCATTGRTGTGCTGCACTTCAAGTTCTATGTCCAGTGTTGGCCCCTCACTACAATAAATACATAGAAATGGTGGAGTGTGTCCAGAGGAGGGCAGCAAGGCTGGTGGAGGGTCTGAAGCACCAGCCTTATGAGGAACAGTCGAGGAGCTGGGATTGTTGCTAAATACTTCACAGTCAGATAAGCAATCTTCAGAGGTGAGTGGTAGTTCCACTTTCTAAAATAATTCATTATATTCCATGTATTTATCATATCACATTTACTTGTTTCCTCATGATTTTCTTCATAAGATAGTTTGGTTATACAATTTTAGTAGCATATTAAGCAAGAAACTCTTGGGCTTCTGAGGGCAAATGCACAAAATAGTCCTGAGTAAATAATCAGGATGTAATGTGGATTCAGGCTTTAAACTGAGCAATATTCTGTTGCTTGTTGTGGTTTAGGTGTCTTGTTTTACATTATGCTCTCATTCATCATATATGAACAACTTCAGGGCTCTTATTTCCTTTCAGCTTTAGCAAATCATGCTTGTGGTAGCCAAGGACAAAATTAGATSAGTAGAAAGCAGAAGTTATTTTTAAAATGAAAATTATTTATTTTGCTAGAGAAAAAAAAATCTTCATCTGAAAGTGGTGTTTTTGACATACTTTCAGAAACAAATTTCTCTAAAATGTTATTACCTCTGCAAGTATTTAAAACTAACCTTTTGTTGCTATGCTGTTAGTCTGAAATACTCAAAGTATAATTTTGTGTTAGTGAATTTTTATTATTCTATATTGTTTTGTTCTGTCAAATTTTTTTATTAAGTTGTTTAGATGTATTTTATGTACTTTTGTTGGTGTTATATAYGGGATTTTTGTCAGTCCTGAAGACAAAAGATATAAAATCTCCAAACTGATCATGAATATGATCTGATTAATGCAAATTGATGTGTTAAGCACTCCAAGCAATCACTTTTTAGTAACTCATTATAAGAATATTTTTTTTGATAGTACCCTTTAGCAGAGGATCTCAAATGGCTTTACAAATAGAAATCAGTTAAACTTTTTGGTTCCAGAAGGCACACCACAATCCTGAAACATTTAGCATTAGAGAATACCTCAATATTGCGTGTCATTCTCCAGGGATCAGTGTTGGGCCCAGTCCTGTTTAATATCTTTATTTATGACCTGGATGAGGGGATTGAGTATACCATTTGCAAATTTGCAGATGACACCAAGTTGGGTGGAAGTGTTGATCTGCTGCAGGTGGGAGGGCTCTGCAGAGGGACCTGGGCAGGCTGGAGASATGGGCCAAGTCCAGCATTGTGAGGTTTAACAAGTCCAAGTGCCGAGTCCTGCCCTWTGGYCACAGCCCTGCAGTGCTACAGGCTGGRACAGAGTGGCTGGACAGTGGCCAGGCAGAAAGGGACATGGGGGCACTGATTGACAGCAGAYTGAACATGAGCCAGTGTGGGCCCAGGTGGCCAAGAAGGCCAATGGCATCCTGGCCTGGATCAGCAATGGTGTGGCCAGCAGGACCAGGGCAGGGATTGTCCCCCTGTTCTCAGCACTGGTAATGCCGCACCTCGAGTGCTGTGCCCAGTTCTGGGGTCCCCAATTTAGGAAGGATTTTGAGATGCTGGAGTGTGTCCAGAGAAGGGCTGCAAGGCTGGTGAAGGGTCCAGAACACAAGTCCTGTCAGGAGGGGCTGAGGGAGCTGGGGTTGTTTGTCCTGGAGAAGAGGAGGCTCAGGGGAGACCTCATCGCTCTCTGAACTGCCCAAAGGAGGCTGTGCCAGGGGTGGGGCGGTCTCTTCTCCCAGGGAACAGACACAGGACAGGAGGACACAGTCTTAAGCTGCATCATGGGAGGTTTAGTCTGGGCATTAGGAAGAAGTTCTTCACAGAAAGGATRGTTGGGCATTGGAATGGGTTGCCCAGGAAGGTGGTGGAGTTACAGTCCCTGGAGGTGCTTTAAGAAAAAACCTGGATGTGGAGCTCAGTGCCATGGTCTAGTCGAAAAGGTGGTGTTGGGTCACAGGTTGGACTCGGTATCAAAGGTCTTTTCCAAGCCAGTTGATTCTGTGATTCTGTGATCAGACAATGAAAACTTCACAGTTGCAACTGAAGAGCAAGATAGAGAAAGTTGGAATGTTTGAATAGAAATGGAATATTTAAAGGGAAAAGTAACATCCATGATATTCTTGCTGTAAATATCATTAACTCTTAATTTATTTACGGCTTTGTATGTTTCAGATATAGTAGAAATTGGAAACCATGTGCATTTTCCCTTTAGAGATCTTAAATGATATCATCAACACTTCAAATCATACTTGTATTAAAAATAGCATGGCAACATCTAGGAAAGGACATCTCTATCTTTGTGTTTGTGATTSTAAAAAGTTGCATTTCTGTATTTATTTTTTATAACTGTTTACAATTTGTGTTAATTAAGTCTGAGATTAATATTCACATGTATGAACCAAYCCACATAGAAAGCCTTTGCCAGAAGATTGTCCAAAAATCCTGCTGGTGCCTTTGTCTTTGTGCTTCCACAATCTTTCTTAGTGTGGACCTAATCCTACATCTTTTATCAGGCTTTAAGGTGACCACTGGAGAAATCTTTCTTTTAAGTGATGAGAATAGTCCATCCCGTGGTTCTTACACTATATCCAATCCAGTGGATCTCTGCCCAAAATGCTGTGGGACCTGTAGCTGGCTGGTAGCAGAGCATGAGAGTTAGTCATCAGTGTGATTGGAGAATATTCCCTCCACACAATTGAGTATAGTAAGTCCTGGAGGACAGACYTGTGATCGATTGGGTTCAGTTCTTAAAGGTGGTGCGACAGTTTTTCCTGTCCTAGATAATTCCATCAACTCACTGCCTCTTGCCTGTTAGCTCCACAGGCTCCATCCCATAAAGCTCTGTCTGTAGCAACCTGAATCCTTTGATATGAAAACACTGAGCTGACACAGTGTGTGCTCCTCTGAATGCTTTGTGTTGCTATGCCCAGAAAAAAAGTATTTTCTTAAAAAAATATGAAACCACTAGTTAGTGTATTGCATCTGACTTACCATGCAAACAATTCAATATTTATTTTGCTTATTGATGCTTCTCCAGTGGTACAAACTAGAAAAGGTAGAGCCATGTGAACATGGCGGTATTAGCTTGTATCCAAGGATGAATTTGAAAATAATTACTTCTGCCATAACTCTTGTGGTCCATATGGATAAGGTACAATACTGGCACTGGTATCTACAGGTCCATCTGCACARAGCCTCATTTTACTGCGTAAGGTAAAGCTTTGTAAATCCAGCCATCTGTTTTCAATTTATTCCCCAGAACCTCTAAGTAAGACTGGGAAACACAGATAAAATATAAGGAATCACTCTATTTTATATTATTGTTTTTAAAAATGGGAAAGGATTAAAATTAATATTTGAATATTTTGTATGATCATTTCTGTTCCTAAAATTATTTAAATAAATACATCATCTGACTATGGTAGTAGCATCTGCTAAACACAATGTAGTCATAAAGACCTAATTCTCCTTCACCTTGCTGTAGAACGCAACTTCAACAAAGGCAATATAGTGACAGCACTATGCAATAAGACTGCTGGTATATTTTTTTCCCATGGATTTCATGACCATAATAGTAATGAAGGACAAATTTGTTTTGGCTCTTCCAGTGATTTTCTTTTGGTTTTAGGAGGACCTGTGGATGTTTTAGAAAATATTATCTTTCCCTCCTTTGTTGGTGAACACAGAATTCTAAACACATTTGGTAATATGTACTTAGTTGCTTGAGTACTTTTGATTAGTCCCAGATATATATGTAAAAAAMCCATTCTGTGAGATGATTCATAGATCAATAACAGGTTTGGTGCATACCCTATATCTAGTACACCAACACTCTGATACTGTAAGGTGCTGAAAAATGCTGGAAGCTACTTCTACTTTGTCTAGCTTGGTGTGAAGTGTTCAAAGATGATATTATTTTCCATATGTAGAAGTAGTAATAATTTAAGCACACAATTTMATCACAAAATTAGAGTGCCACATCTTAATAATTCCTATTTAGAAAATATAAATCTACATAGTGAGGCACATATTTTGAGGACAAAAGTGTCAGAAGTGTCAGAAGTATCTGTGTTGTTTGTAGAAAATGAAAAGGAAGCCCTTTTCACTCAAGTCTGACATTCAGTTCAGTTACTGATCCTGGAAAACATGAAAAATTTAATCTGAAGAAKCAAGGCTTCAAGACATTTGAAAATAATTGAGATAATACAAGGAGCTACTACAATTTGATTTTTGTTTTTGGTTTGGATTCAYGCCTTGCACTTGGTTATAATCCCCAAATTAACTTTGAGCTGTGTAATTGAATTTATTGCTGTCATATTTTGGAAAGGGAGTATTTTMACTCATCGAAAATATGCAACCCCCCCTTGCATTAGTTTATTTGCTACGACAAGTGCAGTTGACATTGATAGGATTTTATATCTACAGAACTATTTAAAAATAGCTTTAAGTGTAGAATAAAACATCTCAGAGGTGGATTGAGCTTCGAATTTTTATTGCCATATTTTATTGCCATTGCTGAGACTGGGAGTTSTCCTTTGAACCAAACATCAGAATTAAACCAAAACCAGGTTATAAATCTTTCATACTTCAGTGAGATTCCAAGCTGGACTCAGTGCAGGGATCTGTGAATGAAATTCYTTGTTCTTTCCTATGTACTGAATTAAGCAAGTAACTTTTTACTTCCATAGAAATAGAACTTGAACAGCAACAGTTCATTTTTTTCACTAAACGCTTCTTTTTCTTTAATGATTACTTTTATTTTTTAATAACACAATTTTAAAAATSTTTATCTTCTAAGCAGAAATAATTTTACAACATTAGGTGTGGTTTCGACAYTCTGGAAGAACCAAAGAGCAGTAAAACCAATATCTGATAACCTTTCATTAATGACTGTGGAAGCTGAGATCTAACAATGATCCTGAGGCACACACCTAAAATGAAGAATGCACATGCACCTTTCTAAGGAGGCACTTTCCTAAATTTGTTTTGTTTGTTATTTATGTTGTGGCTGCAGTTTCCTAGCTCACTTGGGATGCCTTTCAAGTGTAAGTGAATCTKTATTCAAAATGAGGACAGGAAGATAAAAGTCTGACAGCTTTCTATGGCAAATAAATTTACAGCGTTGGAGTGAGGATATAAGACTGGGTATTTTCAAGGTTTCCTTTGAAGGAGACTTTGATTTTAGAAACATCTCAGCCAATAAAAAGACAACTTTCCTCAACCAGGGAGCTTTCTCTAACAGCACAGGATGTGATAAATTGATTCAGTAAAAATCTTAGCTTCAGTCTCAGAGCTCTTGAAGGATAAACTTTGTCCACCTCCACAAGTGCAAGGCAGGAGAAGCCTCCTGGGGAGAGGGGCAGCTGTGGCTGTGGCTGAGCTGTGTGAGCTCTGCACKGTTACACCTGCAATGCTTGGGATGTGTCCTGTTCACACACTGTTTATTGGAGTCCAGGAGTGTACCACTAGCTCATCTGGAAAATAGAAAACTTGAGTGGTGATAGTCCACTTCTTTCTGCATAAGCATAAAAAGGAAAAAAAAAAAGAAAAAAATGTGTCAAAAGAAGATTATTAATTTTTTTAAAATAATTATCATGAGATTAGATCATGGTCTCAGGTTTTTAATTCAAGGATTTTATTGTTATACTAGCCTAGGTTTGCTTTTCTACATGACTTAGAATGGTTCAGTGAAATATGTGACTGGGATGAAATATTCAAAAGCTTGCCGCACCAAGCTACTAAAAATGGGGTTTTCTAATCAMTTGGAACTTCTGAATTATGCTACAGTCCTGCACTTCACGGTCCAAACTGCAAGTTCCCGTAAGATGCCTTAGCAGCAAATGTTAGTAAAAATTAAAACAGAAGARCAGGCATTTCATCAGTGCTTTATTCTGTTGAGACAGTTTTCATGGGTGGCACAACTATTCATTTGAATTGATCACGGTAATGCCTCTGTGCACTGACAATTGATACAAATGAGATAAAAAGGARCATTCAGTCATCAGATGATAACGTCTCTGTTTAAAATTCTCTCCTAAGTAAATGGGACAATAACTGTCAGGAATTAATACTGAAGAGGACTAAATCTGAAGCTGCCACTATGTGTTAAAAATACCCTGCCATTGACATTTTCACTATACAWGTCAATTAAATTCACAATTAGTTTTAGCTTTGAGGAATGATCTGACATCTGAATGGGCCACAGAATCAGGAAACACACAAAAAAGGAAATTAATAAGCTGCATAATGTGAATATACAATTAAATAAAATTTAAACCAATATAGTTAGAAATAAAACAAAGTGTAAGGTATGGAGATCAGAACAAAGCTTTCCGSTAAGCTGCAACACATTCGGAAGACAATAGTCTCATCTCTGACTATCACCAAGTAGTCATGCTTTCTTTGGGCAGCATGCAGAGATCTCTATTTGGAGAGCATTTGTTGCCCAGGAAAAATTAGCAATATAATGTGGAAGAAATATGTTCCGAAAAAATACTTGAATATCATATGAACATTTGTTAGGGTTTGAGGGCATAATATTATTGTATTATTTTTAAATTATGAATTTAATTATTAATTTAGTGATTCTGTGGTGAAGAATATTGAGTGTCATAGGAGACATGACATTATTTATTTTCAGTGGTGTATTTTTACAGACATGTCCTCTGTAGCAATTGCATTGCGATTCATTGARGTTTTTAATCTGACACTGAAAAAAGTGGATTAGCTTTCTATGTAAGTGTGGGTGCTCATTCTTTCTTTTTTCTACAGTCATTAGTGCTGGTTGGTATCCACATAGCTGGACAGTGAACAAGGTCAGGAACAGACATAGCTGAAAACTAACCCACTGAAAAATATGGTGGTGGTGGTGGAGAACTTAATTTAAGTCAGACCAGCTGTTGCATGGCTCCTTAAGTGCTTTTGCTGGTTTAAGGGAAGTGGGGCAAAGGACTGCTGAGGGTAAGTTTAGAGGCAATGTAAGTTTATGCAAGCTGGAGGTGTTCACAGAGCCATACATGGTGTTCATCTTGGTAACCTCTCATGACTCCATCACTGCTATGCAATTTCAGAGCAAAAAATGCTTTTGAAACTCCAGACTTTAATTAGAAAATTGCTAGAAGGATATAAAGCATGGAGTGAATCATCCTGTGACAATGAAGTTTTGTCTGGTATTGTGTTTTTTAAATCCAGGTGCTTTAGTTTGTATTAGCTAACTACATCTTCCTCTTCTGGGAAGAAATAGTGTGCAAATCATCTCAGGGAAAARAGCAGTCATCAGTAAGAGAAAATTTGTTTTTCTAATGCAAATGATGGTTTATTATGTGAACTATAGAGTTTAGCTCATTATGTATAATGTAATCCTTAGAAATAAAATGGTGGCATTAATTTTGAGATAGAATGTTCACTTATCATTTGAAATATAAATGATTGGGTAATACTGAAAGACAAATCAAAGACAAAATACTGCTCCTGCTATTTAAGGTTCTATTCATGCTGTAGGGGGAGATTAGGCATTTTTTTCTACACTGAAATCGAAGTGTGTTTTTAAAAGCTGAAAAAGAAAAAAAACCTCATGGGTATGCATGAGACCACTTTGATCCTAATCCAAATGCCTTGTTACAGGAGGCAGCATCATCACATAATCCTATCTGAAATAGTATCAGGTTCCTACTTCAACTTCCTGCTTTTCTGCTTGAAAGTCTTTACCAAAATCTCACTYCTTTAATAATGTAAAGCCTCCAAAATTTTCAGCTCAAGTTTTCAACTCAAGTGACCCATTAATTTACATGACTAGAGAATCTACATTTCTTTGCAAAAGTCTGGTCTACTTAGACTGTTGGCAATCTGTTTTTATCCTTTTTATTTCTTCCTGCAAGACATGTTCTCAATAAAGAACGGTGATAGAACAATGATAGCATTAATTGCCAATTCAAATTTTTGAAAACCAGGCTTTGCTTGGCAAAATGGCAAAAAGAAATGTCCCCTTCCTTTCACATAATGTGAGATATTCAGGGAGTTCAGGGAGAAAGCAGGGGTGTATTTTTGTGCTCCCCAGTGGAAGCACTGGCAGTTGACTCTGACAGTCAACTTGCTTCTTTCTATGTGGTCTGTCTTTTGGGTGCAAGTGGCAGGTGAAGTGCCTGCATGAAGATATCACACACCTTTGAATTTTGCTTATTTTTGAGTCTTTTGAATAAGAAATACTTATCAGGGAGCATTCCCAAAGTCAGTTGGGATGAGGCCGTGTTGTTTTGGTGGGGGTGAGCTACAAGGATAGAGCTATAAGGATATGAGCTGTGGTGTGCTKCTTGCCCTCAGGGCCAGCTGATTGTCCATGGTCCATTTTATTGACAACTATTAATGATGGTAGCCAAAAGGATTGATAGGACTTTGTCCAGATTTTGTCTTTATTCCAAAACTGATGAAATAACTCAGTTTTTGTTATCTAGACCATGCACACAATTCCTCTTTATCTTGGTCAGAGAGGAAGTCATGTTACACAATAGCAGTACCTGTCACAGCCTGTGGATGCAGGAGTGAGCTCAGTGAAAAATAAACATCTCTTTTAGCTATGACATTACAGCTGTATTTTCTCAAACAGCACACAACAATTCATGTAAAATATMATTAAAAGATCACAGTTTCTTTAGAGAAGTGGTTTACTCAAAAGAAATATGATTTTAAAAACAAATGTGTAGTAATTTCTGTATTTTATTATATTTCTTATTAGTTTTTTAATTTGTTGACTATCAGGCTGATAAACCATCTAGAATTATTTCTGTCTCTTGAATGGAAATGACATTCAAAACTCTGTAGTCTAATAGTCAAGATTCTATAGTCTGAAGATTTACAAAATTATATAATAATTTATATTAATCAACATGAAAGTTAAAACTTCTTTTTCTGTGAACACTCCTGACATAGAGTACTGTTCCAATGTTTGTGAAGACAAACAAAATTTTGGATGTAAAGCAAGTCTCTCTATATAAACTTTATATAAAGTTAGTATATAAAATTTATCCTTTATTTTTAAAATAATCTTTGAATAAAGTGTATGCTATTCTCAAGACCTACTTATATTTCAGGGCAGCCATATCTTTATTTCCTTATTCACTGTTCTTATTTTTGTATTTCTATGTGACACTTATCTTATAGAAACATACTACCTACATCTGCTAAAGCATTTCCTATAGGTTTAAGAGGTTGTTAGAATTCTCTCYTCTTACAACAAGCGGTATTTGGTATATTCAAAACATTGTGCTTTGAACTAGAATAAATGCTTCTTGCTGGGCAAGCAGAACCATCATTATGAGGTGATAAAACACTTCCTTTATCTTCTTTATTTACATCAGAAGTGGAATTAACAGCAGTAATAGCAGCAGGCTTACTCTGGATATGAGAAATTTGATTGAATTTTGTTGTAGAAAATGAGTGTATAGCTGTGTTTAGCCAGCTGATACTGACTCACTCACTCATGCTTCAGCACTTTTTTCACTACTGATGATTWATTTAATCCACTTCAGATGGATTTATTTAATTTTAAATTGGTCTGAACTGTTCAGAAATCAGAAAAAAAAATCAGAAATTTTCAAGTAAAACCTTTCCAGCAAAGATTTTTTATTGTAGAATTCAGCAAGAAATGAAAGAAGTTTGGAGTTGCTACTCTACTCTTTTCTTTGAAGACCCAAATTTAGGAAGCAGAAGCAGAAATATCTTCCACTTCGTTAGTATATAGAAAGCACATGAACTGGATATACATTACCATTGACTTCAACTTTCTGATCACAGACTGCTGCTGGATGAAGGGAATTACARTGGTGGACTCAAACTCTTCTTGGAGGTGGTGAGTGCTGCAGCCACAGGCATCTTGGGAGGTTCAGGATGTAGATTAGGAATAAAAGTCTCCTTCACTATAAGGATATTTCCACTTTGGAAAAGTTCCTAGAGAGATGCAGGGAGTCTTCCTCCATTCTTGGGGTTCTCAAGAATTCATTACACAAGAACATGACTGAACTGGTCTAGTTCTTTCAATAGTCCTTCCCCCTGTAGGAGAAGAAGAGGAACTTTTGCTTGAATATTGTTCTAACTAGGCCATGTACAGAGATAATTTCCAACTACTGTTCCTATGATTTTACAAAATAGCTGAAATCCCATAGCACAGTGTGAAATACATAAAGGATTTGTTTAATCCTATCAAATTCCCATCTTAGTCTTTCAAACTCAGTTCACTTAAAGGCAGATTTTGGAATTTTTAAAAATACTGGTATGGATAAGATTCTCACATCTTTGCTCAGGATTATTGGTTTATCTTACCATATTTAAAATAAATTTTAGCAGTTATGTTAGCAAACATTTTAGATGTTTCAGAGGGACACGCAGTGTGGATGATTTATTGTACTGAGGAGAGAATGGTGGGATATTAATTTTCACCTAGTTTTAGACTTACAGGAGTTAGATTTTCATGTCTAACACAGCCAGAGCCATATGTTAATCAATCAAGAAAAACTAGAACTTTGTGAGGGTATGCTGGATTTCCTGATTGTTGTCTAAGACAGAGCATACGAATCATCTGAAAATGCTGGTTTATCTGCATTATGGTGTTTCCAAGATGACTCAGACACAAAGATTTTAAATGCCTAAACTAGGGCATATGAATACAGGGCTTGACACTGTATGACTGAAAATATTTTTATTTGATACAACAAAGAGTGAGAGGAAATCAAGTAAGCTTACAGCTTAGCATTCTAATTCAARCCTTCATAACCTCAATATTATGTTTTGGGATATCTCATGCCAGTACATTACCTTGATACATTTAAAGAAAGAGGCTTTAAATTATTACTGTGTTTGKAGGTACAAACACTTCAAATAATTTCAGCTGCTTTGATCCTGTTTTTATTTTCTCTATGACATATATAACAGAAAATCTAAAGAAAAAAAGGGGAAAAGTTAATAGCTTAAATTGTCATCATACTATGTAAGCACATATTATATAATAATAGCAACAGTGTAAAAGAGTAATGCTGCCAACAACTCTGCTTTGTGACAGTGTCTTGCACGTTCCTTTGGATAAATCCAAGTTAAACTTTCTCTTGATCAATTATTCAAGAGATTTCATGAAAGGAAAAAGTTTTTATATATCCTTATTCAACAGTAATGTAAGTTACCTTCATCTTCATAGCTGTCTTTTGGTGACTTGGTCAGAGGCATGGCAATGCATTTTCATTTTGACTTATGTCAAACAGTTTAGTCCTAAGATTTTCATTTTTACACCCATCAGATCTTTGAGATACAGAGGATGACATGATAATATCTAAGCTTAAGCATACATCATGAAGGCAATGTTGAGTTATACAAGAAACAATAAATATTTGATCTTCATAAAGACAATGACTTGACAGGTCAAGAAAAATTGTGAAAATAAGAGGCACCTGGTCATTTATGTGCTCTAATAAATCCATTCACTGCACTGGAATCAATCACTCTCTTTAAATCATTGACCTGCATCTTAGCACTCAAGTGATGCACATCTATTATGCAACTACTGAATAGTCAGCCTTGTTCTAGCTGGTTTTGCCTTTCAACTGAGAAAATATTCTAAATAGTATTTGCTGATTCCTGTGGCACTGAAGTTAATTTTCCCATGATAGTGAGGACATAACTGAAGCTGAAATAAGTTTTGAAGTATTCTTGCATAGTTAATATTGAAATGAGTTCCTAAAATTCTATAGGAACCAGCTCTACTCATTATTTTATGTATATTATATCAGTCTATTGGAAATTCTCAGGSATCTTCATAATTATAAATCTAAACCCGAAATGAAGAACGTATAGGCCCTGCTGCCTAATGATTTCTGTTTTCAGAATGTACGTACAGGTTTTGTACCCATTAATAAAATTTTATTGCAGATCTCAGTGTATTGCGCTGGCATATCTCATATGTGTTAGATCTGCATTTGGCATTTATATGCAAGTGTTGCAAAGTAGGCAGCTGACAGAGAGAAAGCACCAGAAGGCAGCAGTTTGTTTTGATGTGCCGTATCTTGGCCATCTGGGGAGCGAGGTACTACTAACAGAAGAAATACAACTAAGGCTATTTAAAGAATCTCACAGCAACTACTGTAAAAGTGTAAACGTGAAAGGCACAGCTATTACTGTTTATTGATTMCTTACAGAGAGATTTACTCGCAGTGCTTCTGAATTGAATTTCTGATTAATAAATTCCTTRGTTGTATTTGCTGAAAATTTTCTTACTTCCTTTTAAAGTGTTTGGCTTTCACAGCTTTGGCATCTGGGTCCATAATCTTAGATTTGAATAAAATGAGTTTAATATTATATGGAATATGTTACATTGTTATGGTATATATATATAGTATGGAATTAGTCTTAATTAGTATTATTGCTGTATGCAGAATCCTGATAGGGTGAACAGCTCATTCTGATAGGGACAGCAGGGGATGCTCATAAGCAAAAGATAAATCCCAGTAGAGTTACACTGCCATAGAAGAAAGCAGGAGCCACAACTTATTTTTACCAATTCATTCAAAAACATAATAGACATCTTTGGTGAATAAAAAGGAAGAAAAAAGAGCAGGAAAATAAAAATACACTTAATGCCTCTGATCTTGCAATAAAGACTGCTATTGAAGTCTACAGTGTTTTTCATATGGGGTCATCACCTCAGAACAGCAGATTAAACTCTTCTGAGATTCAGAGTGGGATAAAATAAGAGGAAAACTTGTCAAAAGACTAAGAACTTTAAAGAAGTGGAAACCGGATACAGTGCGCTTTAGAAAGGGAATAATGCACAGAACAAAACAAGCCTAGTAGCTTTTTTGACATGTGAAATAACCTGTGAGTCTAAAGGATGGAATGGGCAGGGCACAAGAATGTTCATTTCATTTGAAAAACAACCCACACTCTTTTTTTTTTTTTTTTTTTTTTTTTTTTTACAAGGAGGAGGCCTGTTTCTGAACATTTCCTCATGAAAAGAAAGGAGTCGCAAAGAAGAGATTCACTGTGGCTTCATGAAGTAAAGCAAACTCATTCCCCATAGAAAAAAACAAAAAAGTGCCAAAGTACAATATCTTCCTAAATAAAAAAAGCAAGGTAAATGTACCATTGCTTCATGAGTTCAATCATACAAACACCGAATTAAACTGGAATTCTATTATTTTTTTTCTCATTCTCTGTCTTGCTGAAATAAAAAKTTGACCTATGTCTTACTTGCAGGCCTTGTTAATATATATTTATATCTGCCCTTGTTATAAGATGTGGCTACAGATGAGAAAGGTTAATGCACAGATTTAAGCAAGTGAGAGCACTTTCTTTTCCTGCCTTGCAGCTAGCACAGAGATTTCTTCTAAAAAACTTGTTTAGCCTCGAAGGTTTTCGCTGTGGAGTTGCAATCTATTTTTAGTGTTTTTAACACATCCTCTAAATTAAAAATAGCAAGGATTTTCATTCAAACATGCCTAGTGAGGGTTACTTGCGAGTACTATTTTTGCCTTATCTTACTACTTAGTATTATTTTAGCAAACAGCTGGTGCAAAGAGGAGAGAAAATAGATGTTCTTTAWTGGCCTGTCTGGCTGACTGACTGGTAAGTGCTGTTGAAATGTGCTGTGTTCACTTCATGAGTGAATTRAGCAAATGCAAATTGTCAAGTCAGTTAACATTTCCTGTTCCCACAGCTCTGACTTCCAGCCATGACAAACACTGTCACTGTGTTGCCTGAGCTTTAGCTTCACCTTTCCAATGAGTAAGGATTACATTTGTTGTTGCTCAGCCACTATGCTGTGTGTCCCTGGAACATGAAAGAGGTGCTGCTGGTGGCAGAATGCCCCTTGTATCTCTGTGATTGCATGAAAATCTCATCTTTAATTAAACTCCTAACTAAAACTGGAAGTTGCTGCACAGTGAAAGAGAGTATGAAGAACCTGTGAATCTCCTGCTGCATTCAGCTCAGGAGGGTTCTGTCACACTGGCAGCTCACAGTGCTCTCAGAAGAGTGCAAGGCTGGACAGCAGCTATTTCTTATGTAGAATTAGCTTCATTTGTCTCTGAAATGAGAGTTTAATTTCCAGAGTGTTCAAAGGTATTGTACTGTGTTGTCAGTACAGAGATCTAAGTAGAACATGAAATCACAAGTTCAATRATAGGTATTTGAAAATACATTTGAWCAGAARTGTCTATGTCCTGAAAACAGACATGTAAAAGAGTCAAACTAAGATCTAGAGAAAAATTTCCCATTAGTATTTGTGTTACTGTTTTATGTCAATCTATTTTAATATTAAAAAGCCTACTTATCATTTTCCAGAGAGGTTATTTAGTTTTATCTAACAGTTTTCCTTTTAGGAGAGAAGCTTTGAAAGAGTTCCCTTGATGAAAATAATAATCAACCTAGAGTGAAAGTTGAGACTCATCTTTAAAATAGACAGCTTGAGCAATAAATAGAGAAAATAATAGAATATAGATTTCACAGTTAAAGGATTATCTCTTTAATTAGGCAGACTTAGCACTGTTAGATAGTGGTTGGCAAAGGGAAAGTGAACAAACCACATATTACTCAGAAGTAGCCTATAAATCTGTACAGGCAAGCTGTTTGGCTGATTAATTTCTTCCCCAGTACTCTATGTTGCACTAAATAACACATAGATTTGCTGCAATCTACAGGCTTTCTTGRAAACTTGTTTTACTACTATTCCATATTTTTAATTTTGTATTGCTTCTTAGATCTCCTTAAAAAAATTGACTGTATAATATCTGAAAARGTAAGGGTAATTAAATTTAATCTTTTTCAGACAACCAGTGTTGGAATAYAGTTATGTCAGCAAAACCCCCACCTTTTGTATCTGAGGTTGTCTGTAAGTTTGGCTTATGTAAGTGTAGCTACATCGTGTCATTGATAYGACTAAAACTSACACTATCTTATGAAATATGTGACYGAACATACTTTACAGYGYGTATTTGCGTATTTCAGTAAAAGCAAATTTGCTGTGATCATCTATGTCATCCAAATGCTCAGTGAAACTAAGAAAAGTCTAAGAATACTACCACCATTTAAATTCATGTTAATTTTGAATGAATTATCTTGCTATGTATTCTCTGTGTTTCAGAAATTAACCACATCAACTCATGCAAGAGCTGCTCACACGGGAAGTGATTCCARTTACAGGTGATGCATTGCTCTTTGTGCTCATTTGTTTTTGCATGTGAAACCTTTTTCCTGTAATCATCTTTAAATAACCTCAATACTGCACATTGTTGTGGTTTAACAATTACCTGTGATGCACAGCTARCTCAGTCCTCCTCAGCTACTCTGGCACATTTTCTGTGTTAGACTGGGTGCTCTTCGACAGTCACAGCTCAAGTGCARACTACTCCAACTGAATAAGACTTTGCTAATGTATAACTTAAATGTTGTAGCAGGAGCAATTCTAGACATACAAAAAAATCTCTGAAACACAATGATTTTTATTTTATTGTCACGTACTCCAGAGTCTCCACCAGATGATGTCAYATCTAGTTTTATTTCTTTGCTAAGGTCTTGTTTAATTTTTTAAAATTAAGTATCTCTCTAACAGGTTTTTAATATGATGTGCCTAGATACTAATCCTGTGAAGTGTGATAAAAAGGGAAACTGCTTCATTTTTGGARCAACATTGAGATTTGTGAAGCTCCTCTGTATTGCTCTGGTGTAGATAAAAGTGACTTAAAAACTGATAATGTACACCAATCTACATATGACAAACTTTATGGCATAATTCTAYGCTTCTCTTTTCCACATGTTAAAAGCATTAATAAAAGGCTGCTCTTTTCCAGTCCTGARGAGAAATATAGGTAGCAGACCTACAATAGAAAGAGCATGTGTTTACTTGGGATAAAGTGAACAAACTTCATAATCTCTGGTAGACTTCAAAAATATTTGAGAAGAAATTGCTCATTATGCTTTTAAAAGTGCTATGGTTAATATATGTGAGTAAATTGAGCCTCTCACCTCCACTCTAAAAAGTGAAGCCGGAAAAAACCCACAGTAACCAGACAAAAAAATAGRTCAATACAATTTTGGGATCAAAGGATGAAACTCCAAACCTACTTTAATTGCACAATTTCGCATTTGACTGCTGTAGCAACTGAACACAGACATACTGAAGGAGAAGGCATGTCTGTTTTGGATGCTGGGTCTGTGTGTATTGTGGGGTTGAGGAGTCATTCTGAAACACTGTATAGGGTGTATCCATTGAACTGTACTGTACATCATGTATTTATTACTAACTTTAGAGATAACACACTAAACAATTGAAAAAACTTGCACCTTAGTTCTCATAAAGAGAGATACATTTACAGGGGCCACTAATCTTAAAAGAATAGCACACTCAGTACACTGTAGGTGAMGATCTCAGAGGGAGAGCATGAACAGGGTAGGGCATTTAGAGTCTTTTGGCACCATTAATTTTAACTTGAAACTTAGGTTTGAAAGGCAAATTGAAACGAGCACATAGGACTTTGTGAAAGGTTCCCTTGGAGTCTGAGCCTACCCAGAACAATGAACAAGGCTGAAATGCTGAATATTAAATAACTTGGAGATCTGAGTTGATACAACTGCCTGTTATTGAGCTGTATCCTGGTCTGCCCCTTTCATTAAGTGCTKGGGAACACCATTGCTTGACATGGCACTATAGGAAGAATGAAAGACATTCCATGCCATATGAGTAGGAAATTCTGGGGCAAGGAGTGTCACCACCCTTTTTCAGAAGCACTGCATGAGAGTATTTGGGTATATTAGTGTGTGAATTCAATTACTGGATTTTACAGGGTGAAGCCCCTAAAGATGATAAAGCACTGCCTATGTGTTCCTAACCCGTTGCTTTCTGCCTTCAACACCTGCTTGTTGCACGTTGCTTACATGGATAGGAACAAAGTGTTTGTGGGCACAAGGGATTGGGCCAGAGAAAAACAATGTAGAATAACAGCTCGATGTTCAAGAGAATGAAATGGCCAGTTAATAGCTTACGGAAGGACAGTAAGGATCAAAGAATTTATTCAGCCCTATAAAAATCCWTGTCGATAGTTTAATGTGTCTAGATTTTACCAGATGCATTACCTCAACTGCTAACATATGACACTAAGGTAATTTATATACCAGCACTTTTATAACAAGGACTTAGACTTCTAGCAATTCATTTTCCTGCCCTGTGAAAGAAGAAAGACGGATCTCKACAGTTTTGACTGAWGAGTCAAATAACTGTAATGAATCAAAGYATATTTCTAGCTGCCACATATAATGTGCTAACTATAATGTTACTGAACAAAGCTATTTTGGTAAGATACCAGCAAAAGAAGGAACTAGATTAATTCTTTTTACCATTTTGGGCTTATCATCACTGTCCTGGTTTCAGCTATGRTAGAGTTAATTTCTTCTCAGTAGCTGTTGCAGTGCWGTGTTTTGATTTGGAACAAGAAAGGTGTTGATCAAGCACTGATATTTTGTTTTTTTGCTAAGTGGTGTTTATCTTAAGTAAAGGACTTTTTTTTTTTTTCCTTGATCTGCCAGTGAGGAGGTATGCAAAAAAACACACTGGAAGGGAACACAGCTGGGACTGGTGACCTGAACCGACCAAAGGGATATTCCAAACCAYYGAACATCGTGTCCAGTGTATAAACTGGGGAGAGTGTCCCCGAAGGTGGCCAGTCTGGTTTTGGGAAGGGGGTCTGGCATCAATCAGCAGATGGTGAGCACTTGTGTTGTGCATCACTTGTTTTTTAACCTTTTGATCGTCATTATAATTAATGTTATTTACAATTACTACTGTATTTTACTTTATTTTCAATTGTTAAACTGTTCTTATCTCAACATACAAATTTTAATTTGATTCTTTTCCTTGTTCCACTGGGGAAGGGGTTGGGGCAATGGGGGGATGAAAGTGGGGTTTTGGTGGAGTGGTATTGCAGTGCTTAAGTGCAGTGCTTTCCATCTGGGCTTAAAAGCACAAGAATCACAAACAAAGTCAAGCCTAATATGTTTATACTTATGCCATTCTTAGCATCTTGATTTGTTCCTCTGTGYATATATAGATGTTCTTACTAGCCATAAAAATAAGAACTCAAGAGCAGTCTGTCTTCCTACTTAGCTCACTAGGAGATGCCAGCTAAACACTTTTAAATTTTGAACAATGCATTCTGAGATTGTAGTAGATGAGAATAATAATAAAAAACATAAGCACATATTTAATGTGACTTTTTTCAGTTAAATTTTCCTGGGGAAAAAAATTTATCAAAATAAATGTACTTTTTTCTGGTTTTTGGGRGTTTACTGACACACAGGTTTAATATTTGACTTCTTGTTTTTCATTGCCTGCTTTATTTAATACATTTTCACTTCAATGGGTCAATAAGTTAATTTTCTCAAGCTGAGTCTTTTTATTCAGTAATTGGTAAGGTTCCTCCCTGTCTGTGCCTCAACCCATGAACATTTTTGCTCCTGTTCTTATTTTCTCTCCCCCATTCTGCTAGGAAGAGGGCGAATGAGCAGCTGTGTGGGCAGTTAGCTGATATCCAGGGSTAACACACCACAACAATTTACTCTAAAACACCATTAATGGTGCTTAAGCAAGATGCAAAAAAAAAGATATATAATCAGATACAGGGAATCCCAACCTGAGCAGCATCAGACCAGCCTAAGGTCATGGCATGCCATGCACATCATGTCCACGACAGGTTCACCAGCATTTAGAGCTCTAATAGGATTTTCACAACTAAAACCAGCTTTATTAATCAATTCTACTGTCAACCAGAAGGATGCTTGCACGAGAACAGGTTGCTTCACTTTTAGATATRGCCAAGGACTCACAGGTGGTGACATCACTGGTGCCAAGAGACAGCTGGCTACYGGCTGCTTTGTTACAGTTGCCTTCTGAGTTTGTCCTGTGGCCAAGGGATCTGTGCTGCACAGCATGAGCCTGAGGGCACAGCTCCATGTGACTGCTGTGTGGGTCACAGGCTCTGCCACCTGCAATGGTCCTGGTCACTGGTACTGGTTACCAAAACAGGCAGGTTTGTGTGCATGATGTGCTGGGATCATGGAGAGTGGTGGGTCAGCTTTGGCTGTCAGACAAATATGMACTTGCCCTACTCAGTGAGAAAGGGGGAGAAAATCCTGAGTGCAAATCTGAGTAATGTGCTCTCAGATGACCTTGAAGGGAGGTTGGACTACATTACCTCCAGTGGTCACTTTCAGTCTTATCCATTCTGCAAAAGTTGCCTGGTGAAGTTCATCATTCAGGCGAAAACAGGGGGATTGCTGAATAATTATTGTCGTGGGCAAAACCAACTCATATTAAGGAAAATTAATTGACTGACAAAGTGGATTTAGGAGCTGAGAAAAAAAAGTATTACAACAAACTCTTCTCTCTCCCAGACTCAGTTTCAATCCCTCAGTGTCCTAACTCCTCTCCCCTCATGAGTGAGGGAATGGCTGCTGCCTGTGGTCAGTGCACAGCCTCTTCTTTCTGTCTCTTTTGTCTTCTCACGCTCTTCCTCTGCTCAGTGTGGGTTTCCTACTGGAATCGTGTCCAGCSTCTTCTCACAGAGACCCCCCTGCAGGCCCCTTTCTGTCAGCACCTTGCTGTCAACAAGTGCTGTGTGCCACCACTTAATATACAGAGATGTTGAAGATGCTTCTCAATGTRTCTTCTAGGAGCCCTTAGGCTTCTCCATCACACTGCAGCACATTTTTCCTGTGTCAGACAATGGGTGTAGCAGGACAGTCAGTTGTTTTCCAGTGCAGGGGATCATAACTTGGGAGAAAGGCTCCAGCTCTACCTTAATATGGTGAAAAGCTGCTACACAGATGACTGGTTATATTTTCCTGTTGCTGTTTGTTACTGTGGATTATAATTCAGCTCTGAATTTCTCTTGCATTTAATATGCAGAATTATTTTTTCTTTACATTTWAAAAAAACTAGATCAAAATAACTGATTATCCCAGCCCTTTTTCATTTAGCGTGTCTGCTCACAATCTTATTTTCTGAGAAAATGTGTATGCACATCAGAAGTTTTTTTGAAACAAAGCTTTTCTCAGTTCACATCTTGCATAGATGTAATAYACTCTCCAGCAATAAAGTAGCTGTTGATTACTGCCCTGCACAATTGCAAGAGCCTCATTAGTTTCACTATGTAGCTTACAGTAGTTTCATGCCAAATTAGAAGTATGGGTCAAAGGACTAATGTGAGATCAGCCGGTAGAAATTTGAAGCTTACCTGAATCCAGCAATTTAAAAACATACAAAGCCTCTTCATACTCTATCCAAAAGCAAAAATTCACAATGGGTATAATTAGGACTGTTGTTCTGTCTTGGAAATTAGACTGTGTCTGATATGTACCTTATTATGAAAATGAGCAAGTTGCGTTTTATTATTTGCATGATATGTAAATATTRGATACTCATCTAGGGTTACTGATCACGGGAAATGTTAAACAACTGAAAATGTTATTTACTGGACAATGAGCCTGCTTTGAAAGACACTGAAAACAAGGTGCTCTTCTCATTATGTGGAATGCATTATTGGCCATGTTCAGTGTCTAGTTTTGGGCAGGATAGTACAAACAGGCACTTTCACTTCCAATTTTTGAAGACTTMCAATTTTTGAAATTGTGCATCAATTAATATAAATACATAAGCTATTTTTGCACAGATGTTTACAGATTTCTTTTCAGGTTTATAAGCCTTTGTCTTTATCCTCTTTTCTCTGAGTATCTTTCCCTCTGTCATTTATATGAAGAGTTTTCTCTAGTATGCAAATACCTACTATCAAAAGGCTTAAAAAGAGCTGTTTTCACAGTGACTGACCAGCACTGGAAAACTCCCTACAGATTCGAAAGGCTTAAGGACATTCAAATTATTAAATAATTGAAATGAACTAATTTTATTTTATCAAAACTTTTAATACAGTGTCATAGTTTTTCTGTTTGCAAATAACAAGTTTTCAAGAATTTCAATAAGACCTCCATTGAATGTCTCAGAATACATTCCTGTCCTATGACTTTGATGCCCTTCCAAGAAATTATTTTTTCACCATTTGCAATCCACATATAAATGATCTGCTTCACCAAACAACTAAAATGGGAGAGCACAAGCATGTAATTTAGATTTTAATTCGGTCAGATATATGCAGACAATACACCTGACTTACAATCAAAGAGCATTAATAGAAGCAAAGCCAAATTTGCATCAACATCATGATGAATAAATTGTAAACAATAGTTGCAAAGTASTTAATTAGCAGGTTCATAGTAAAAGGTTTTAATGGACACTACATTTCTGAAGCTATGTGAAATAGAAAGTACTTACCAGAGATAATAACTAGTTTAATTTCCTTCTGTAAGTATAGCAGCCATTCTTTGCAAATTATTGTGCTTAGGAGCTGTGAAGTGAGACCATTGAGARGAAGTCTCCCTTCAGCTTGGAAAGCACGTATATGAAAATGTAATTCTGTCCCACTGTGACCCCAAATCACTGAGATTAACAAGGATTCCTCATTGACTTCATTTGCTTTGGTGCTCTCCCATAATATATGTACTGTTTAAATATATTAAAGATATAGCACAACCTTAAAAAGTGGTAATAATGCTCATCACCATCACTGTGAAATAGTAAAGTACTGAAATAAAGCAGTATAAGAGTCCATAAAAAATCTAGGCATCCAACATTTCAATAATGTTATCATATTCATACACATAATCAGTCCTCTTCTACAGCAATGCAGGATGAGTTTCTACAGTGTTGTAAGACAGAAACATAATTTTCACTTGCTGGAGGCATGATTCCATAGGTGTTAAGGATTTTAATGGAGTTACACAATTTTACTTGAGGCCATTATTCATAGAATCATAGAATCATTAAGGTTGGAAAAGACTTCTAACATGATAAAGTCCGGCCATTACTCCAACACTGCCACCATTAAACCATGCTGTTAGTGTGTGTTAAGCACCACATCTGCATGCTATCTGAACTCTTCCAGGGACGGTTACGTCCCTTGGCAGCCTGTTCCAATGCTTGACCACCTTTTCAGTGAAGAATTTTTTCTTCATTTCTAATTTAAACCTCCCCTGGCACAGCTTGAGGCTATTTCATCCTGTCACTTGTTACCTGGGAGAAGAGGTGGACCCCCAGCTGGCTATGACCTTCTTTCGGATAATTGCAGAAAGCAGTAAGATTTCCTCAAACCTCTTTTTCTCCAGGCTAAACAGCCCCAGCTCCCTCAGCCACTCCTCATCAGACTCATGCTCCAACCCCYTCACCAGCTTCATTACCCTTCTCTGGACATGCTCCAGCCCCTCAATGTCCTTCTTGCAGTGGGGGGGCCCAAAACTGARCACAGGATTTGAGGTGCGACCTCACCAGTGCTGAAAACTGGAGGATGATCACTGCTCTGATCCTGTTGGCCAGGTTATTTCTGACGCACAGAATCCATCTGGCATTAAATTGTAAATAAAAAGTGAATTAAAAGAGAAATGCATCATAAAATGCCTCTTTCTAAGAAATCTAGAAGTATTAAGACATTTATAGTGTAATGAGAAGGGCAAATAACAACTGAGAAAAGGTATGTGAGGTTTTGCTCTGGTGGAGAGAGTTTAGCAAAAAAGAATTTTTCTAAATATGTCTAAGTAAGACATTGTAATGAGCAACAGGTGCAATTCAGGTAAACAAAATTTCCATTTTCAAGTGCTAGATAACAAGTTTAASTGTCTCAGCTTCCAGATCACATGAAATATCAGTGATGGATCCAACAACTTTGATGATTTGCTTCTGTGTTCCAGGAAAATGAGAATTATAATTGAAAGGATACATGAAATTTCAAAGGCAGACTTCTGACAAAAAAAAGCCGATTTCAGGCAATATTAGGGAATCAAAAAATCTGTCAGGTGCTGGAAGGCTGGGGCAGWCCTTAACGGGATGGCAATGACTGAAGGAAGAAACCCTGGAAGTTCATTCAGGCTAACTCATGCTGCTACCACTCAGCAATGTGCTTAAAATGCCCACCACATCTCCTGCTTTGTTCTGGCCTGGGGACCTTATCTTTCTGGGCAAGGGCACAATGTACAGATATCAATTTCTGTGACTGCGGGGTAGAATTGCCTAGATCYGGACTTCTCTCATTTTTAATAATGCCCAAAGAAACAGAAACCCTGAGATACCATGGTAAGGAATTCAATATAAGGACATAGATAAGAGAAAGCTTCAGGAAATAATATRTCAATGTGGAGATGAACTAAAAATAGCCCACAGACCTCTAAACATCCTTCACTCACCACACTTTTCCATATCTCATTCAGCTGAGTGTTAGAATATTTCTTACATTGTAAAGGATTTGAGAAGCTGAGGTGGTAAATTTGTTGTTGATAAGCAGTTTGAATATTCARAACAGAAGCAAGAGGCCAGAGAGAACCGAAACTTTATATTCAACAGAACAGACTAGTTGGGATGCAGCAGAAGGGCTAGTGCTAGTGAGAGCTATCTTCACAGTGAATTTCTAATTCCTATACTGCTGTTAATGAACTGTTCACCAGTCCTGAGAACAGAATATTCCATTTCATCAGTGTATTAAAAAATTATGCAAATGAGATATGGAGACCTAATTAGAGTGCATGGTTCAAGGAAAAGTTTAGTTCTGTATCAGTAATTACACAACAGCCCCTTTTCCTAACAGGCTAAACTAACTCCATTTCATCATAATAAGTATTTTAATTAAAACAGCTTTTCAAACTAATAGTGCATGAAAAATATAATAAAAAATGTAAAGTCCAAACATCTATAGCATTTATTTAAAGACCTGGGAAGCATGTAAAATAGGAAGAGAATTATTTTGATGCAGATAGTATAATAGCCTGTTATTTTTCACAACAGAATGTAAATGACAAGTCCAAAATATACAATATCAAGGAAGATTCATATCCAGTTACAATATAAATTTGAAATTTCAGCTTTGTTCTGGTTCTTAGATGTGTGGCAGAATGAATAGACATGGATGCTGGARGGGCTGGGGTAGATGCAAGGGATGTTCAACATGAAAAGTTTATAATGATGAATTAAATATAATGGGCCCATTCAGTCTTTTCACTCATACTATTAGAGCTAAGTATTGAAATGCACATTTTCTCTTAGGAATTATTGTTCATTGTCTGTTTTCGTGACWTTTTCTTCACTTACTGGAAGATTTTTTTCTTCTCTGAATGATGAAATTGCAGCAGCCAACAAACTGGAAAAATGAAAAATGAATTTTGCTTCCTAAAAAGAAAAAATGATAGAACCACAGTGATATAAACTTCTGGGTGTTGAATTAGTTTTACATATACTGAAATGATACTTTTGGATCACAGGATTTCAGTATATCCCACTCTACTCAGAACCTAAAGAAAGCTTGACTCTGTGATAAAAACTGGAGCTTTCTTAGCAGGACTACTAGACCCTGAAGTTATCCCACATATTCTTTTTTTTTTTTTTTTTTTTTTTTTTTTTTTTTTTTTTTTTTTTTTTTTTTTTTTTTTTTTTTTTTTTTTTTATTTTTTTTTTTTTTTTTTTTTTTTTTTTTTTTTTTTTTGACTTAATCTTTCAGAGCTGTTACTGTTGACTAGAACACTGTTACTGAGAAGCTAAAATATGTTATGTTGAACTGATTTTTTTTTCAGAGAGGAGAATGACCCCTGACAAAAGAAATGTTGAAGGAAAAAGTTGAAAAAAAATGCATATAATGTCCTTTTTTTTCATGCTGGTACATGCTGCAGAAGAAAACTGATAAAGTAGGTAAAAGTCCAAGATATATACAGGTTACCAGACCTTTGGGAAAAAAAATTCTGTTCGTTTTGTTTGGTTGGTTGTTCTCTTTTATTTTCAATACAACTTGTTCCAGCTTCCTTGGAGATTTCAGTGCAAATCTAACAAGTTGAGGCTGTCTGCATAGCACAAAGAGAAAACCTTTAGGAAAAACATGCCATTAGGCTTCAAGAAAAAGCATGGTGCTAATAACACCAAGGTTGTGGTTTCAGTCCCTGCGTGGGCCATTCACTTAAGAGTTGGATTCAATGATTCTTGTGGGTCCCTTCCAACTCAGAATATTCTGTGATTCTGTAAATAATGTGTCCAACATATCATCTTCTTGATACTGTACTACCTCTGAGGTATCTTTAACTGTGCTGAGCAATTACTGAAATTATAACTCTGTAATTTTTCCTATGTCTAGGATTATGCATATGGATTAAAAGTAGGAAATGTCCTGTTTTCTTCCCCTAACACAAATWTACTTGTGTTAATGTTGCAGATATGTACAACTGAATTATATTTGCTATGAGGAGATGAAATAAACTTGTAAACCAAATTATTTATAGACCATAACTGATGAGGCCAAATAATTCTATACCTAATGTAGCTTTGTTTTTCTCTAAGCTGTTTATGGTAGGAACTGAATCCTARTGTTATATATTGCATTCCTTTCCATTTCATTCCTCTTTTAAAGAAGTTTGAACTTCCAAGAAACTGCTAGCTTTGTAATGTACCATCACATCTTTACAGCACGCAAATAAGAAAACCTAATCCATTTTTTCTTACAAAATTAGTGCTTTTTGGATACTGTATGATGATAATTTCTGTACCTCAAATGACAGTGAATTGGAAGATTAGGATAGCAGATGACAGYGTTTATTTCCATAATTTACTGGTGCCATGAGTAATGTTTGAGACTATGCCATGTCCTAACACTTATGACTGCTGCAAGAATATTATAAAATTTGGCCTAATGTAGCTTGTTTTTTTTCAAGGACTATTAACTCCCCAGCTACCAGATATGGAAGAAGGAGAAAAAAGGACTTTATTACACATTTTGCACAGAGCTTATTTGTACCTTAGCTACCAAAATATAGCTGAAAAGTACCATTTGGAATATTTTCAAAGAAAATGTTTGACAAAAATGTATTTAATTTAAATAGAAAATGAAAATATATGCAAATGTTTCTCAGAAATCTGTATTTCTGTATAAACTAATGTATCAAAGCCAGTTTAAAGGAGTGCTCATCCAGGGCTCGTCCTGAAAATTCATCAGAAATGTATGACTGGCTTTGAAGAATTTAATTTATGCTTTTGTTAGAGCTCTCTGTACTTTTTATCTGCATATGTGAAAATGTCAGGTGTAAGTAACTTAGACTGCTTCCTAAAAATAAAGGATATATGGAATGATTTTAGAGGAAGTTATACTTTCACAGAAAAAAAAAGTTGTCTATGTCATGGTTCTATTTCTCAGATAGTGATTCTTGATTACTACTCATGAACTTTTAATACACTTTAGCCTATTTACATTAATGGAATTTCCTGTTATTTGAATACATCAACTCATTGAAGTTCATTGCATATTCTTCAGGATATTTATGTAAATAAAGGGCCAAAGTAGGCTAAACATCTGAAGACACAGGGGCTGTTGCCTAATGCATATGATAAGTCCTCTGTATACAGGGTCTCTGCTCCTGAAATAATGGAAAACCACTCAGATTAATTTTGTCYCTATTAAGACATGAAGCATGATCTGCAGGGTAAATTTCCCAAACCATTTGTTTCTCTCTGTCTAATGCTTTCTGGTCATACATGGAATTAGGATAGCATGATTTTCTTTCTCCTATCCTCCAACTATTTTATGGTTTCAGGTCAAAGGGACAGTTCCACATTTTAAATCTTRTAGTAACTGCTATGTACATTTGTGCTTTACTCTTCCATCTCCAGCTCTCACAAATTTCCTTTCATGAGAGGAACAKCTTCAGATGCCTCCTCTACTCAAATGTGTTCATTCTCAACTCAAAATATTTTTTGCTGGTATGTTGTCATCTTTTGCTTTTATCTTTTAATTTAATTTTTCCCATAAAACTCTTATCAAGAAGTCTGAAATCTCACACAGTACCTACATTATTCTATCTTTCCTAATCTTTATCCCCAGTTCCGTCTTTTCTCAATTCTTCTTCCCACATTCTAGCATTTTATCTTCAGCAGATGAATGTTAGAGATGAAAATTTCTTAATGAAAAGAAATTTTATTTATAAGTCTCATTCTAAAGTGCATCCTTTAACTTTTGAAGTTCTTACATGATTATTTGATTGTATCATATACATTTGCTGTTTTTTATCTTGTTTATTCACTCATAATCATCAGTCTTCTCATACACAAACAGCACTGCTAACATTTCTCAGATGTACCTTCCTAATGGAGAAGATTTTTTTCTTCATTGTGTATCAAAGAACTCTTCACTATTCTCTGCAATTATTCACTCTTACAATTTACCCGTAGTCTGTGTGAGATGAGCAGAAAATAAAGGCAAATCACAGTTCATTTTAACCCCACTGAAAAGGCACTTTTCAAATAGAGCAGAAGCTTTTCCTACTCTGTTCAACCATAGCAATATACTATAAAATGGTGAATAGAGGAAAGGAAAAAAATCCTGAGTAAGAAGTTACTATTTCCTTTCTTTTCTTTTGAATTCATGTTTTATGTGATTTCTTTCAAATGTTTCAGTGAGACTGTAACCTCTAGCCTGGCATCAGGCACAATGCACATCTCTCTACTTTGGACTACTTTGTCCTCGTGCTTTTTACCTGGGGATGTGCAGCTCTCTAGTAAGCAGCTTAGTCAAATGAATGATGTTCCAAAAAAACTTTTCAGAAGAAATATTTTGAAACCCATGGCTATTCTCTGGAGACAAATAGGAGAGTTTCCAACAYCACTGCAGTTTGGAAACCATCTAACAGTCCCCTAAAGATCACATATCATTGTCACATCTGAACATTTAGCCTCACAGTTCCTGGAAARGGGATGGATGACCTCATTCTGGAGGTATCTCTATCCACAKGGATGACCAGAAGGTGCTCAGAAGCAATCAGCATGGATTCACTAAAGGTAAATCATGCTTGACCAACCTGTTTCCCTTCTGTGATGTAACAGCTACCTGGACAAAGCACAGGAGAGCCGTGGATATGGTCTACCTTGAACTCTTCAAGGCTTTCAACACTGTCTCTCACTACATCCTCATAGGCAAACTCAAGAATTGTGGACTGGATGAGTGGAAAAGGAGGTGAATTGAGAACTGACTGAATGGGAGATCCCAGAAGGTCATTATTGATGATGCAGGTCTATTTGGAGGGCTGTCACAAGTGCTGTCCCCCAAGGTTCAATACTGGGCTCAGTATTGTTTAACTTGTTCATCGATGATGTGGATGAAGGGGCAGATGTTCTCCCCAATAAGTTCCAACACACTGTCCATGAGCCAGCAGTGTCCTTGTGGCTAAGAATGTCAGTGGTATTGTGGGGGCCTTTAGGAAGAGCCAGCAGGTTGAGGGAGGTGATCCTGCCCCTCCACTCTACCCTGGTATGGCACATCTGGAATGCTGTGTCCAATTCTGGATTCCTGAGAGCAAGAGAGACGTGGAGCTCCTGGAGTGGGTCCAGTGAAAGGCAACAAAGGCTGAAGGTCCTGGATCATCTGTCGAACAGGGAAAGGTTGAGGAGCTGGGCCTGTTCAACCTCAAGAACAACTGAGAGGAAACCTCATCAGTGTCTGAAGGAAGAGAGTCAAGGGGAAGGAGCCAGACTCTCCTTGGTGGGGCTGAACCATAGGACAAGAATGGGAAACGGGCAGAAACTGATACACAGGAAATTACACCTGAATTTGAGGAAGAACTTCTTTACTGTTTGGCTGACCAAGCACTGGAACAGGTTGCCCAGAGCAATGTGGATTTTCCCTCATTGGAAATATTGATGAACTGGGTGCAGTCCTATGTCATGTGCTCTGGGGTGAACCTGCAGAGCAGGAAGGTTGGACCAGATGAGCTGCTGAGATCCCTTCCCTTACACACTCTGCAATTTTGTGATTCTGTTTGTGTACTTGTGTGTTTTCAGTGGGACAGAGTGAGAAAGCATATGTGTATATGGATATAGGAGAACTGATAAAGCAAGTAACAAACTTTTATTTCTTAAATATCACCTAATTCTTGTTTTATGTTCTGGAAAGTGCCAGCAACCACTCAGCTTAATGGCAAATTTCCACTTCTGTCCCATTCTTGTCGGTCACTGAGATGAAAAGAACTCTRTGGAAAGCAAAACAGAATAAATCTGTGCAGGATATTTTAGCACGCTGAGCAGATGCTGCTTAAAATACAGATCAGAACTTTCTCTTTTGGGAGACTACCCAGCCATGGTTTTCCAGAAGCACAAGCAATATGTTTACTAATCTCTCCTGGCTAGCAGCAGCATGTTTAGTTTCCATAAGCCTGGAGGCCAGAAGTCCTGTGAGAACCTACAGTTGCAGAAATTCAAGCTTAATAATTTTGACTTCAAATGACACAGTAATTCCTCAGCTTTTATACAGTTCCAGCTGCACACTTCAGCTCTGCAAAGAATACAAAAGAARTGACATCATCAATACCTACATAATATTTTTAGCTCGTGCTAGAATCTAATCCTGTTAGGGGGCTAAAATAAGAAGTCAAGTTCTAAATTTTTCAGAGTTGCAGTCATGAAGCAATTACATCTGCAATATCCCATTAACTTTTGCTGTATTTCCATGAAATTTCAGAGGGCATATGTGTATCTGGCAATTTTTAAAATATCTGCTGACTATAAAGAGTACAAGCACCAGAAAAAAATGCATTGAAACAGTATTTTTCATCTCCTTTTGTCTTTTTCTGTTTTTCTTTTTTACAAGTGTCATTTGACTTGATCTTATTTAGACTGCTGCATTTCAGTGAATACAAATAAACACAAAATGCATTGATATCTATTGTATATATTCATAAATTCAGGCACACRCTTTCCCCAACATAATCAGATATGATAAATATTTCTGAAATTGCACAATGGGTGTCTGTGACAAGATGGCAGTGGAGACTGTAAGACATGGCCATGCCAGCCTGAATTGTGGGAACTTCTGTGACCACCCTGTGAATGTCCAGGATCTGGAATGTATTAAAAGTGGAACCTGCAGAAGAACAACTCYGGGATTACCAGCACGGAGAAGATCAAGGTGAAGAAGGACCAKTGGGGCACTGCAGGAATCCACATGGTGGTCACATCTTTTGTTGAATCCCTCTCTCACATTCTCCCTTTCTCCCTCTCCACCCCCTGTTCCTATTTTCTTTATTTCTCTACTTCACATTTACTGTTAAATAAAATCTGTACTACTGATTTTGGCATGTGGTCTCATCTGCACCTTAATTCAGGGAGAGGCATATTCCCTTTCCATTTACCTCTGTTAGACTTGGGATTAGATCCCTCCTGYTGTGCTGTCTGTGCTTATCTCAAGTTCTGTTGAGGTGGCTTATCTTATGGGGATGATGTTTGGAGGCATGCAGCTGCATTCTTGAAGTCCTCATGACTTTATCCTGCCTTTTAGTGCAGCTTTGCAAAATTAACTTTAAGATTTATAATTGAAGCTCTTCATGCAAAGATGAACAGATAAGAAACYGTGGCCACTCTACAGAACCTTTTAATCGATCCTACAAAGACCAAAACTGTGCCATRTACTTGTGTGCCATCTGCTGCATCTCTTCTATCTACTAACACCAAACATAAAAAAAAGCTACAAAATGTAGCTTTATGGAATGCTTTATAAAATAGTTGTTTAAGGGAGTGCTTGGACTTTCTTCTGGAACTGCAGTAGAGAATGACATTAAAGGTACAAATTCTGATGTTTAAAGCTGTACAGTGAATTGAGCAGAAAGCACAAGCTATGACCATGACAATATTATTGCTAATCTTGTTATTGTCAACTCCAAAAGTAGCTATAACATTTGCATGGAATGACTTTAAATAGAAAGAGGGGTGAGAAYGTGAAATAAGAATAAGAAATATTATTTTCTTCCGTTCCTCTGTAAGTGTGTGCATGGAAAGATAGTATGATATACCAAAATACCTTATGGAAAAGCTAGGAGAAAAGTCTCTATTTTGAGTAAAGCATTTTAATAATAAGACTAGATTTTGAGAAAATTCTCAATACTGCTTTGCTGATGCCCTAAATATTTCAGTCTCCTGAACACTGCATTTTTGGAACACATTCTAGAAAATATATTTTTTAAAAATGTGTTTTTTGAGGCTGATAAATACTTACATAATCTAGTATACAGCTAGAAGAGCATTCCAAAATAAGAAATGGAAAAYGAAGCAATGGAGCTATACAAGCCAGAAGGAATCAAACAGTGACTTCTGCTTCCTGATTATGAAAGCTGGCTCAGTGGCCAGTTGCTGCTGAAGAGCATCTGCACACTGYACCACTGCAATCAGATTAATGATGATTCTCCCAGCTCTCTTTAGTCATAAAGGAATGAGCTTCCCGGATCTGTGACTCGTGTAGTACAGTAATTTCAAAACCATTGAAGGCAAATGCACAGTCCGCTAGAATTCCAACGAGATAAGTAAATGTGTTAGCATAGGTGTGAAGGACTACCCATGCTGAAAGGAAGGGTAATAAATCTATGTCCAAAGTATCACTGAGCCAAGGGGAAAGCACAGCACAACAAGCATAAGAGGCTTTCATAGGTCTGATCACATCTGTGCAGAGGAATTCCTGTAATGTGAACCAAACCAGACAAACTGTTCTCCCCTGTGCCAGCTGTCTCTGCTTGTAGACAAATGTCAGAGGAGCTGCAGATCATCTGGGTGCAAAAGAAATTGAAACTGCATGTCCTATTCTTGTTTCTGTGGGCTGGCTCATAACCAAGAACAAATTTCAACCAAATGTACAGAGATCTAGGACACAATGGCTTTCTACAAGCATGGAGAAAGCCAGACACTGACTGGAAGACATAGATGGGAGAACTGAAAATCCCCAACAGAAAGGCTGCAATGTGAGTGCCCATTCAGCTCATCCCAACAAATTCCTGCTGCTCTTCAGCTGGATATGCGAAACCTCACTGTCTGGTCAGCAGGTTTGTATGCTGACACCACCTCTCCCCRGGCTGCAAGGGCAGGCACACCCAGGGAAAGGAACTGCTGCTGTAATGGAGGGTGTGTGTAAGAGGGAACAACAAACGCTGAAGGAGAGTGTTGTGAAGTTACTGAGGATGCAGATTGCAGAACTCTTGTGTAGTATAGTGTGTGGGACAGAAATCCATAAGAAAACAGCCTTCATTAATCCCCTGTTCAAAGTACAAGATATTTTCTGTTTGAACAAAACACTCTTTAATCAATAAACATTTCATTCTTTTATGAACAGAGGACTCATTTGAGTAAAGCTTACTCAGAAGCTGATTTCTAGAGTGGAAGGTTGGCTGTATGTGTTTAAGCATTATTTACTTTTATTTTCTCTGTTGTTAAGTATTTTTCTGAATTATATTTAGGAAAAATATTTAAAACCAAAACCTCAATCTTCATGATATCTCAGATTTACTATAAACTATGACGTGGAACTGGAGACATGCCGTTATTAATATCCRTGTATTTAACATATTTCCAATATTAATGTGGAAACCAACTTACAGCAAGTCAGAAATCTAAAAAGTCACAAGTGATCTTTACAAATTGGCAAGGGTGTGCGTCAGAAGAGAAGATGACTTCCTTGAGCAAAATTAGTGATATCTTCCTAAATTACTGTTCTCACTGGTGTATTTTACTTTAATAGTTCTGATTTTGATGAATGCTCAGTCTGACTTTTTTTGAGCGCAAATAAGAATTTTTCTTGCTTACAAAAATGAGACTCTCTAGCCTGTAGGCCTAAGGGATGAAGAACTCAGATTCCAGGCAGGGCTTTATTAAAGAAATCTCCAAAGTGAGTGGAAAGCAGCCCACACAGTATATAATCACTGCTTGTGAGTTTTCTCTGTGGGTTATTAAGATTAAAATGATTAGGTTACTGACTGTGTGAGAGGAACAATGGTTCGTTCAGCTGTGCATAAATAGTTCTAAAGGTGTGAATAAGTCTTGTTGTTGAATCAAACATTTTGCATTAATATGTCATTAGAAAGACGCCCTGGTGTGGTTTTATAGGATAATAATTTCAGTAATAGAAATGTGAACTCTATTATATACATTATAAAAGCTTGTTACACTGCAGAGTCCCCAGAAAGTGAGACTGCTACAACTCCCTTTTATATTGTTGCCCCTTTATTGATGACAAAAATCTGTAGATGGAAGTAAGTGCTAAATCATCCTGTTAGCTCTGCCCCATTATCTTGTACACTTCATGTTGGAATTGAAAATATCTTGAAATATAAATTTATACAGTAGCATTAAAAACCTTCATACTCAGTGTGCTTTTTCAAGGGTGAACTCACTGTTCATATGTACTTTATATTTAATAGTCTGCAAAATATACTAAAAAGCCAGAAGGGAGGTGTAGACAGTTTATAGTTCCTGTATTTGAAATGAAAGTTATCAGAAAAACTGAAAAAAAGTTTTGTTAAATGCACTGCATTTTATGATCTAATATTTTACAAGCTATATTGATCAAAACTATTCTGGCAGCAGAAATGAAACAAAAGAGTAATGACCAAGCTCCTTCATGCRACCAAATAATAGCATGGAGTAGTAAATGGAAAGCAAGACAAAATGACCAGAAAGATCACATAAAATCTGGTATTGCAGTATATTAAATCCACTGCAGATAATCAGTGGCATATGAACGAAATTAAAATAGACAGTCTGAAGCTGCAAGATGGGAAACATAAATTTTTATCTCAGTAATGTTTCCCTAATGGATAGTTCCGATGCACGATGGGGATTTATTTTTAAATAATGTTATTTCACTGCTAACTGACCTTACTGTCCAGCTCAATTTGCATAAGGAACTGAGATGCTTAGAAGGAATGATTTTTTAAGAAAAGAGAATTTTTGCTAAGTCACTCTGAAAGCTAGAATGAGAGCAAGACATATTTTGTTTTGTCTTCAAGAAGCATTATGAAAAACAAAATTCTTAAAATAGAAGCACAGAAAACCAATTTTATTTAAATGTAATTCTGAGAYCATACTGCATCCCCAAGCTTGGAGTGAGCTGCATTTCCTCTGAGTCTTGTGCTTCTGTGAAGCTTTAGGGGCTYTAATAGGGCTTTAGGCAATTGCAGGCATCTGCTCACACTGAACTTATTTAAAGTCAGGGGCCTAACAGTAGATTAACTATATTAGTCCATAAATAATGCACCTGTCAATTGCACAAAATAGACTGTTATTTGCACAAAACCACAGAGTTTCTCAAACTGTTGTGGGGCAATGTGCTAATAATGCCATAGCTTTGGGCAGTGAAAGGATAGACCCTGACCCTGCTCAGGTGTAGGCAATAATTACATTGCAAGTAATTAATGATGCAACTATTYCTGTTTGCTTTACAGCAGCTTTTGTTTCCTGCAGATTTTGTAGTGCAGGACCTTTTTGTCTTAAAAAAAGCATAAGACTATGGCATGTCATCACAGTGTGTGATTGAACAAGCTAGTCTGCTTTGTCTTGATTCTGGTGGATAGTAGTTGATAACAGGAAAAACTGTCCATATATCTGGCATTGTAACAGGTATTAAGTCAGTCTGTATGGCCATACTGTGTTTATATTAAAATTGACCAGTGTGAGGCAATAGTCATTGTACTAGTATTAAATTGTTTACACTGTTATTAGTACAATTTTTATTTATTTTTTTTTTAAGTTTTGGCCTGAGCAAACTGGCTGTCTCCTAAATACTTCCTATACTTTGGGAGTTATCAGAGTCCAATGACTGTTCCCAGTAGTAATTTTGGATTTTGTCAGTGTGTTCTGAGTAAAATTTGTTTAACAGTGTGGGTACAAACCTTTCTAGGCTCACTAGCTGAGTACTGCAGAAAGGTCAGAAGCATATTTAATTTTTTAGCATTGAAATAGCTTTAYAGGATCATATTATATCCCAGCTGTAACTTAGCAATCAGTAGTTTCCAATAAGCTTTTGAGTTTCAACGACCATGTGAACAGATACTATYCTTTTGGAGTGCATTTAAACCAAATATTTAGAAATGGCATAATTTTGGCTTTTCTCTTTGCTTTGCAATAGCCTAGAAGATCTCCTCATCGTCTTTAAGAGCTGAGTTGTACATGGCAGCTGCTGTGAGTCTCCTTGCTATTGTTAGTTCACCTATTCAGAGATAGCTTTTAGCTCCCTGATTTTGTCTTAGAGTCCTGGATGTTGATTCCCACAGCAAAAAGCACAAACTTACCATGGMAATTTACTTGTCCTCCACTATGTCCTGCTTACCTCAGAATTCTTGTTCTGTGGATAAATTACACAGATAACGACTGCATGAAAATTCATTTTCAAATTTTGGATTGTGCCAAACCCTAGGTAGAAGGATATGAAATTGTAAAAACCATGGATATATATACAATATGGTGACAGCAATCCTGAAGGATGGAGAGAATGAGATTTCTCACCCTGAGAAAAATGTGATAATGGCCTCCAGTGGGGTTTCAGTAAAGGGAAGGCTCAAACATCTTCATGACTCTGATTCTCTCCTGTCACCTTGCTGCCAGATTGTGTCTTCTGGGACAGAGGCCAAACTTCCTTCTGACATGGACTCTGGCCTGGAGAGCTGGGGGAGAGCCATGCAGGGAGACCACAGGAAGGCTGGGGAAAGTATGACCCAAATCCTCCTATTAAATTCATGCTTGAGCTTTCATCCTCCTCTCCTAACCACACATAGAGGCTCTTCTTCTGTCCTTCCTTTTTCTGGCCTTTATGGAGTCTACTTATTTTAGGAGGTGATCAGGAAAATCTCAATATTCAACAGAAAAAAAGACAGAAGACATGGCTCTGTGTCCAAGGGATTTTTTTAGCCCAGATGCATATCCCTTTTTATATGACTCTTTTATCTCACTACAAAATTGCTATTAAATGAGGCAATGGCTTCTTTCTGCATTAAACAGGAACAAATAGGAAAATATTTTCACAAGAGTGACCTACTGATTACCAATCTGAAATGTAGGTTCCAAGTCTATTTTCCAGATTTATTATTTTCTGCCAAAATTGATTTGGACAAAACCCATAGTAATTAYCTAATATGTGGTTAGCAATTTTCCATCTCATTACACAACCCTTGTATCTTATTACCCATTTTAAATGAATACCTGTTAAGTGATCAGACCTGTACAATGCAAACAATTTTTCGATCCATCAAGCCAAAACAAATAGAAGACTTCAACAAAGTCTTTACAACAGAACAACACAATATAGGATACAATAAAAATGGGATTTGTCAGTGTAGTGCATCACCTGAATGAATATAAAACTTTGTAACGGAATCAAAATTACTTTTTGGGATGTCACATGACTATACTAAAACCCTAATCTTTCAAAATCCCAAGGAACTCTGAGGAGGCATTTTGTATCATTCACATAAGAGCTTTTTTTGTGATGCATCAAAATGAAACACACCTATCACTCATAAAGGCCTAATACAAAATAAGTACTACTAAAATACTGAGGGGAAAAAAATAAAAGTGCATTAAAACTTGTTMTTTCCAACTTGCATTTTTTGCACTGCTATTATATAATCATAGGTACATATTGAAAATAGCATAAATATATTCATCCCAGAGTATGTGTTCTCTTTTAAAAAGTYGTTTTTCAAAGCAGATAGGATGTTTTTGTACTGGAGAAGCAAAAAGAACATTGTTACCTAAGTGATTCAAACTTAAAATGAAAAGTTAAACCTCAAGATTAAGATGATCAAGTCAAATTCAATTCTAYTACAGATCAGCATACTGGAATCTGTTTCTGCCCATTTACACTTTTAAAGCAGAATAGCAGGGTATGTAAATTGACAGCTTGGTAAGTATATCCACGGAATGCTGCTCTGTAGCCTTGCCTATTCTTTTGGTGCTCTATTATTTTTACATAAAAAATAATAAAAAATCATTAATTTACACAGTACTATAATCAGCATATATTTTACATATAATTAGAGAAATTATTATTACAATGCCAAAACATTTCAGAAAAAAAAAAAAAAACCAACAAACAACCAGAAGTGGTTTACAGCTTTGGCAATATTCGGAAAAAAATCTTTCCACAAATAAAGTGTTCTTATCACTTGTAGACAACAGGAAATGAGTAACATTCTCTTGTGAAAACTGCCTAATTTTATCATTTTTTCTCCCTCAATTTCTAGATTTTTCAAGTATTCAAATTCTGGTTAATGAGTCTGGAAAGTACTCTAAATATTATATTCTTCCCTAGAATGAAGACTGCTTTTGTTCTTCAAGGAAACATATTTACTGAAGCTGATATTACTCATGTAAYTAAGAATTGTACATACACAGTAATGACTAGAAACTGTTAGTTATAAAATATACTTTTTATACACCTTTTTTTTTCATGATCCTGGACATAGTTTAGCATCAATAGCATGTACACAGACTTCCTCTTTAGAAGAATAGGTCTTCATATATAAATGTGTGTGTACCCATAGAACACAGCACATCAAAGCAGTCTAGAGGYCTGCTGCCTGCAGAAGAATTCCTGTTTGTTTGGAAGGGTTCTAGGCTTGGCTACCTCTCCCAACTGGTTTCAATGGAATTGGAGCAGAGAAGTTAGCTACGTCAGAAAACCTAATCCCCCAATTTAATGTGATTAATTTCTGCACCTCATCTAATCTCCTTTGCCTTCCATTATGCTGTTTCTCACAGTAATCACAGTGTAGCAGATACAGAACCAGGAACTCTCGTTGTTTCCCAGTGACCAAACCAAATGAGAACAGAACCAATCGAGAGGGGGAAAATGCAAATTCATGTCTTGGCTGCGGTGACTTAACTGAATACACAGTGCAGAATAATTCAAAGTGAAAAGCCTAAGGACATTGTTAAGGCCTGATTATTGAGAGATGCCTCTGCACAAATTAAGGTGCAAATTAGACCATATGCTGAAGTCAATAGTGTGGATTTTATTTAATTGTAAATGTGAGGCAGTGAGATGGAAAGAAATAGAAAATAGAGAAGAAAAAAGAAAGAGACAGAGAGAATGAGATCAGACAGAAGGTATCACCATCCGTGTATCCAGAAGATCCCTTTAGTATATGGGTTWAAAACTCAATATCCTTCACCTAGGCTCTTGGGATCTCAAAGTAATTCAAGACTTTTCAGTATTTATACATTTTAGCAAACAAATTAAATAATGTTTATAAGCTACACAGTTCTTGTATTTTACTGGTTAAATGATTTAATCACTTCTAATTCTAAATAGTCCCATGCTCAGTGTTTTTCTTCTTTTGAGTTGGTGRGTTGTGAGTTCGTGGTCACAATTTCCCCCCGTCAGAATTACCTTTTATGCAGTCTGAGCCAATTTCAACACACTTGCTGGGTTGGCTTTCCTATTTCCCMTAAATTCTGCATTCTTTATGTTTAGTCTTTATTATCAGTGACACATTTTTCTCCCCCAGTTTTGATGACCTCATCATTAGTCTGAGATAATCCTCAGACACCGCCTTTATTTTATCATCTCTAGTTCTCATCATGTGGCTGAACTTTACAGTCTGAGTTCCACGAAGTTCCATTTAGGGGGACAGCAGGTGCCATCTGTCCCATAACTTTGGGTGATGCTGATTTGACTGTGATACGAGTCTGGACAGTTGCTTCTTTACAGAGTTTACAAAAATTCACAGTGGGAATTTTTGTCTGGCTATATTACCCAGGTTGTGCTACCCAGCTCTCTCCTCTGCCAKGCCTGGAGTCAGTGCCATCCTGTCACCCCATTTGGTGCTCATCTCATGGCAAAATCCTTCTGTGGCCTTTGCAGTGCTCAAGACAGACAGCTGTGATCTTCCAGTCCTAAGAGACAATCATCTCAAAACAGACAATTTTTCATAATAACCACTTGYCTCAGTGGTATGTGGGCATCATAGATCATAGTCCTCTTAAAGTTCCCAGACAGGACTTGATGCTGTCTCTCTGTCATTAAAACAGTTATTCATCTATTTGAATACTCTGCAAATTGTGATTGTCCTCAGATTCATGCTGCTGTAGAAAAGGAATAATTTCAAAAGARCACATTCTTCTTGAGCTGTCTTTATGTGTTTAAGCTCTCTAGACTCTTAACTCTTGAGCTTATTYTAGTTACCATTCTTTTGACACACAGCTGTAGTACTGCACATTAAAATGTTGGAGAAAACAGAGACATAAGACACAGTTCATGTTAACTTTATTTCAAGTAAAAAAAAAGTAACTTTCATGACAGGACAAAAAAATATTTCTGACCTAGAGAAATGAGGAGATATCTGAATTTAAAGCAAAACCCAAAAGATGACCCTGTGCAACASTTAGAAGGACATATTATAGGTGTCAGAAGCCTTTTTAAAATGCATTTTCCTTTGGACTTATCTAGGATATTGTCTTTCCTTTGTTATTAATTAAAGGTCTGAAAAAATGTTATTAAAAAGACAAAACCAATACAGCTTCTGTGGGAAGCTTTTTCTTACTCTCTTTTTATTTCCTTAGAATTTTATTACTGAAATGGAACTTTTTTATTTTTTTCTTCCGAATCAAGTAAAGTATGTTAAATCAMAGAAGCCTTGTTTTCAGAATTATCTGAATTTTTAATGCCTTCTGGTAAATTTCAAGAAGCAAGAACAGTGATGGAAACACTGAGATGTTCCTGACTACATCATACATATACTGGGCACTGAGCTGTGTATGTATTCACACACATACTCTAAAATAAATGTAGTCAAGCAGAATACAATTTTCTAAGAGCATCCATGGAGCAATACTTTTTAATACAAAAAAAAAAAAAAAAATCAGCTTGATTAAGGAATCAGAACACCCACTGCTGGAAGAGAAATGCTGGYACCATGTATTTTGCATCTTTGGTATCCACAGGCTGATATGAAATGTTGCAAGGTGTATAATGAAAAATGTAAGCATTGAGACAATGAAATAAAGCTAAAAAGATTTATTAATTCATTAATTTACATTCTTCATAACCAACATTTAAATCTTCCTCTTCAGAAGGCTTCAGCATGTTCACYTTAAGTGTTTGAATCACAAAGCTACTTTGAAACATAATTAATCCAACCCCTATTTATTAAAGCAATCTAGACATTTACATTACACTTCCAAATGTTTAAAAGCTTTACTGAGTTGTGGCCTATCTGATCTGAAGTCCTTTTTCATCACTGAGCCTTTCCATCAACCAGAAAGACCTTTATGTTTGTGCAGGGGTAACACCTAAGTAAAACACTACAACATGCTCCTAAATAACCATCACACCAAAAAACTAAGATGAAAATTAACATTCTGAATCACAAATTGCATTGCTCTGATTTTGTTTGTCAGCAGTTTGCATTTCACTTTGTTACTATTACCATTGCCCTATGCTGAGCTTAGGTGCTTTTCTCACATAGTGATAAAATATTTGAAATTTAGGTGCTTTTCTCACATARTGATAAAATATTTGATTTGACTAGAACAGCAGAACAGTTTATTGCTGAAATGGCTGATTTCTTGTTGCCGTAGAAGGGTGCAAGGAAGAAACTTGGCTGCTCACTAAAACAGGCAAATTTTCCCTTACCCTGGCTGCATGGCACTGTTTTTCTGTTTTATTTCTGAAGCTCTTTGTAGCTCATTTCCATCAGTCTCAGACTGTCCTCTTCATGGTTATAAACTAGATCCTCAGCTCCACTCTTTCTGCTTTGTAAGCTTCCGGCATAGGAGCTCCTCTGGAAGCAGCACTGTGGRCACTGCCCATGTGCATAAACAGGAAACGCTTATAATCATCTAATTAATTACTGCAACTCTTTTTTGAAGCACACACACGAAACAGCTCCAATCACTTACACTTTAATAGACAACTGAGTTCTTACCTCTTTTGCTACTGGACAGATACTTCAGAGCATTTGATATGTGATAGCCTGATATAGGGAAGTGTTGGATTAGCTGTGCCTCTGGGACTACTTAAAAGCATAGGGTTTCAAGCATTCATTTAGACTACTTGTGCCTGAGGCTGTCACCCACACTGAGAAAAATTATCTATACCAACCATATCATCCCCATCTTATTAAAAGAGTTACTAGTGTAGCTGTCAATCAAAGGCAACATCATGCCTCCGGCTGATTTGCCAGTACAAGTTCTTTTGCTTTAGACTTGCCWAAGTTTTAAAAGACAAAATAGCACAGGAGCATTCACTAGGGATGCAATTAAAATGGAATGAATCTTTAATTATGTGCATTTTTGGAACAGAAGAAATACAAGTATTTTCAAGTAAAAAATGTATAGCTTCTCTAACTGGCAAAGTTTATTAGAGTACATTTTATGTTACTTCTTCAAGCCATTTAAAAATTAACAACAATTATCTTCTGAACCGTTTTTCCCTTCCTGAGAGCAGTATATTTAATCATCAAGTGTCAGATCCTCTGCCTTTATTTTTTTTTCTGTTTGATAAATTTCCTACTTAGAAATTCAGTTTCATATTTACAGAACATAATTCTTAAACAAGAAAGCCCATTGAAACCTTTCAAATTGAGTACAAAACAAACAGTGTCATATACACACCATAGATCTGAATGCGAAACAAAAGTTTAGTGTCTTAATAGGGTGCAGAACGTTCCTTGTGACATTGAATTCATACATTCRACACTTGTAGGAAATGTATAGCAAATATTCAAAATCCTAAAGAGAAAATTCATCTAACCATGCTAAGAGAGCATATCCTTCATTTGTTAAACAAATGAAGTGATGCAGCTCTGACTCTGACCTGTTCTCACCACATAATCTTTTGTGGTCCCAAATACACTTCCAGGTATCTTACCTGCTTGAATTTTTTATTTTAGGTATAATCATAGTATAACAAGGTCTATGAAAGCCAGAGAAGAGCTTTGATGACTATAGAGGCATTTCTAATCCCTATCCAATACAATACAACTTTTAGAAATTCATACAGGCAATCATAGAAAAAAAAAATGGCTTTGGGTTGGAAAGTGCCTTAAAGGTCATTTAGCTCCAACCCTCCTGCCATGGGAAGGGACACCTTCCACTAGACCAAATGTTGTTCAGAGTCCCATCCAACCTAGACTTGAATTCATTTCAAGGGATGTGTCACCCACAAGTTCTCTGGGAAAGCTGTTCCAGTGCCTTATYACCCTCATCGAAATGAAATATCTTCCAGATGTCTAATCCAAGGCTAGTCATTTTTGATTTAAAGCCATTCCCCCTTATCCTGTCACTACATGCTYTTGTAAATGGATTCTCTCCATCTTTCTTGTAGGCTCCCATTAGGTACTGGAAGGCCAAAATTAGGCCATTCCAAGCCTTYTCTCTTCCAGGCTAAACAATCCCACTTCTCCCACTGGAGAGGTTCTCTAACTCTCTAACCACTGTGGTGGTCTCCCCTGGACTCACTCCAACAGATCGATGTCCCTCCTGTGATGGGTCCCAGAGCTGAGTGCAGCACTCCAGGGCAGTCTCACCAGAGTGGGGCAGTGGGACAGAATCCCCTCCCTTGACSGGCTGGCCACGCTGCTTTGGATGCAGCCCAGGACACAATTGGCTTTCTGGGCTGCCAGTGCACTTTGCCTGCTCATGTCCAGCCTCTCCTGCACCCCGAKTCCTCCTTGGCAGGGCCAYTCTGGATCTGTTCATCCCCAGCCTGTGTTGATACAGGGGGTTGCCCTGAGCAGCTGCAGCTCCTTGCCCTTGGYCCTGTTAAAACTCATGACTTTCCCATCAGCYCACTTCTTGAGCTTGTCCAGGTCCCTCTGGATGTCATCCCATCCAYCAGGGGTGTCAACTGCACCTCTCAGCTTGGTGCCATCTGCAGCTCTGCTAAGGATGCGCTCGGGCCTTTGTCTGTGTTATTAATGAAGATATTAAATAACACTGATCCCASTGAATACCCCTGAGGGACACCACTTGTCACTGATGTCCATCGAGACTCTGAGCTGTTGACCACTCCCCTCTGGATGGACTGTCCAATCAACTTCTTATCCATCTAGCAGACCACCCATCGAATCCATCTCTCTCCAAAGTAGAGAGGATGTTGTGGAGGACCAATTTTGACCATTTGGTGAATCTATGCTGTGTGAGGCTAAATAATTTGAAATTTTAATTGAAATAATTCTCATGAAAATGAGAATTATTGCCTTACAGGAATTTTGCACTACAATTTTCTGTATTCTGAYTCTTCTATCTATAGTCAGAGTATCATAGTAAAGTAATTTAACTCAAAATAATGACTTCTGGTCCCTGAAATGAGAAATTATAGCTTCTGAARAAAAGATAACTTTCTTTCAAGAGTTTATATTAAAATGGACTAGGCTATCACAAAGCAATGGGGTATCATATTAAGGTTCCCATAGAACAATGGAATAAAAACAAAAAAATTTTAAAAAGTGGAAAATAGCCTTTAAAATTGCATGAAGAAACAGAAATAATTTATTTTTCTCTCATCTTTAAAGTAACATTGGTTTCTACAGAGGCCAAAACCAAAGCGAAGTGAATCCTGTGTAAGATTTTTCAATGCATTCAATGCTTTTTGAGTCTAACTCTTTTGGAGAAACTATTTCAGAAAGTATCTAGGGYTTTTTCCTTTATTTCTCTTCTCTTCCTATATTGTTAGGGGAAAAAATTACTGCTTCTCTCAGTGAACAAAGAAGCAAGTGTAATAATAGCAACTTGACCTAACAGTTATTTTCAAGCAACATTCATCCTTGTGCCATGTATGGAGCCTGAAATGCTACAAATMAAAGTTTGGTTTTGCAGTACAAAATTGGAAAGTATAACATATTAAAATTCAGTATGACCATTACTTAAGAAGATATTTCCTTACTTGAGAAGATGTTTGCTTAAACTGGAGTGATTTTATTAGTCTCTCTGTGCAAATAACACTACTCTTTCGGTCATATATATATGATAGTTTTTAGATGATATAAAGGTAACAATAAATAAAGGACAGTCCCTGAACCACAGGAATCTTATAGCTTATAAGACAAAGATGTACAATGCAAATACAACATATTGCTAAATAATGAAACTCTTATTCATATTTAATACTAGCTTGGTTTCAGTGGGATCRGTAGGAGATATTTTTATCACAAATAAAAGACTGAATTAGTTGAGTAAAAGGAGTAGGAAGGAATTGAAGGTATAGTTATAGATGACTGCTTTTATTTATGCTGCTATTATATCTGATTGCAATTAATTGCTTAAGGATAAATGCAAGGTRAGAATCATTGTGTCAAATTTTGTTTGAAACTTTTATCATGGTCTCCCTCAGACAGTTATGTAGCAGTGTTAGCTGCAAATGCCTCTATTGGTCTTCACCTAATAACATTCCGACCAACCAGTGCACTGAGCCCAGTCCTCTCAGGGATATTTCAAAGGGGTGAAATGGTTTCAGAGATGACCAGGTGTCCACCAGTTCCATGCATAAGCAACATCTGAATATCTGTTTAAGTTCAAGAATTTAAGGCTACAGCGTGAGTTCAACTCCTTAGAGATACACTGATATCCACTTTGCTCTTAAACCCTATAAACTACCCAGCTGTGGAGCAGGGGAAAATTGAGCTGGAACTCATCCTTCCTTGGCCATCAAAGTCAGCTCATCATAAATCATACAGCGTGGAGTTTATCACCTATCTGTTAATGCCTACAGTGTAGACGTGTACCTCTGAGCTAGTCATGCTTTTTATAGTCAGTGGGGAGTAAAAGGCACTGCAAGGGCACAGTTCGTCTGACCTGCTTTAGACAGCTATTTTAAGATGAGATAAAGTGTGCCCTAGAAATGCCAACTACTCTCCATTGACTGCAAAGACAGTCTAAGGTAACTTGCTCAAATACAGATGGTGGTTTAAATCCCCAGGTTCTTATTCCTCGGCTACTTAATGGAATTTCAACTCTGTAAATGTGCCTGACTAATCTGAAAGATAATGTGACATTTTTTAATTAAGTAAGGTTTTTGAAAAAAACTGTGCATTCCTCACAAAAAAAAAAAAAACAAAAACCCGCTGAGTCAGTTGTGCATTCCTCACACGGGAACAAGTACGAGATGGTGCTGTACGTGTGAATATGTGCACACATTGTCAGGGTACAGTTTTCTGTCTTGTTTTTTGGTTGTGTCATCTTGTCATGAAGAATCTCAGCCTGCAGCATGTGCAGGGTAATGGAGCTACAGAGAGGACTTAAAGGCCACACCTCAGACTTGCAGGTAGGAATTATTGCCTTTGACTGAGAATATAAAGGCAGAAACCTTGCCAGGAGAGCCTTCCCCTACAGCAGTGGAATTCTGGCAGCTGCTCCTCTATGGGCCCAACAGTGGAGCATGAGTCCAGCCAGAGATTAAAGGATTTGTGCCCAAGTGCCTTCAGTGAGGTAACAGAAAGGAGAAATGCTCTGGCTCTGCATTCCAASGGTGGGAGTTAAAGCTCTCATTTCAGGGAATGTGAGTGAGTTCTCAATGTCAGTGCATAGAACTGAGCTTTAAAATCCACAAATGCTGAAAGTATGTACATAAGTACGGGCAATATCTATTCATTTTGTAGAAATGTATGGCTTCATTCCATTTTGCATATATATCTAACTAGATGTAATAAATTATCAGATATATTAATATTAGCCAGAATCAGACTAGGGAAATCTTAGTATTTAGTATTTTTTTTTTTCAAAAGCACTATTAAAAAAATTAGTCTAATATGCTTGCCTTACTAACAATTTCAATGAGCGATCCCTTGTTGCTGCTGTTTGCCTGCATGAAGTCACAAAAAGAAAGCAATGAAATATTTTAAGAACTCTTTCTGTTTTCTGAATGCTGTCTTAGWCTGTTACCTCTAACACATGAAAAAATAGAAGTGTTCTGGCCTGGAAATCTATAATAATGCACGTATAAGAAATGTAGACATAAAATCTTTGCAATTCTGACTTGATTTCTCTATCTATTTTTCTTAATCCTCACCTTGGCTTTTTTTTTGCCCGAGTTACCTATTCATCCCTGCATTATTAACTACACTGCTCCACTTCATGTTTAATCCTGTTTAGCTTCTCCCAGAATTCATGGGGATTATTTTTCCAAGGATTACAGAGACTTCAAGCTTCAAACTCTGAAGTGTTTTGTTGTGAACGCTCCATGGTTTTTCTCCTGACAAGTAGCTTGCTCATTTAGATTAGAGATAACACATATTATTTTGGGCTCCAGCAGTGCCTTCTGTAGTTGAATGAGTGAATGTTTCTTTTGGAGGGAGGGGMCCTTAGACACAGAAGTAATATGTTTGACTGATAATGGCAATGGTAATAAAGACATCTACTTCCAAGAGTAAGCTGGAAGCTCTTGCTCTTCAGCAAAATAAGTAACTGAAATTATTCTGAGTACAATGCCTGAGCAATATGATTTTTTTCCACTGGCATTTGTCTTTATGCATGTAATACTCCACACTTGGCAATTAGTTGTATCAAGTTTCCAGCTGTAGTGGTCCCTCCGAGCCAGGCAAAGAGCTACAGCATTTTAAATCCAGAATTGGAGAATTAGAAACTGACACTTGAAAAATGTCATGGTTTGAGCTTTATTTAGGAAGATTCTGTGACCTTTTTTAGATTTCTTCTGTACATCCAGGTCAATTGTTTTTGAACATTGKCAATTTCAATATTCTCCCACCAAAATAATGATACTGGGATTTTCAGCAAGGCAAGAAGAGAATAAACTGGAAAAGTTGTGAAAACATTATCTGGCGGGCACACTTTGGTTAGTTTAGGGAATWATAGATGCTCCAAATGTCTAAGATAGTGGGGTTTGCTGCTTTACTCTTTCACATCACACATAAGAAATTTTCAGTGMAAAAAAATGAGAGAAGTTCTATATGAAAGAAGTAGATGGGGTACRAATGTCTAAACTATTGCACCTGTTATCTCCATGCTTTACTTCCCACAATCACTTAGAACTAAAAATACTTTTCTCAAGGTTTTTGTAAGAGAGAAGAKGGAAAAGAAGCAGTACAAAAATGTCAATATTAAAATAAGTTTTTAAACAATGTTTAGCTATTTTATTTACTGTAATAGGCAGGAAGCAGCCTGTTCACAACAGGGAGCTGACTCTTTTACACATAAACACAGCTTCTCAAACTACTTTGCTGTACTTCAGGAACAAACAAAATGATGAATACAGGTTCTATCTGGGAGAAACCCTAGGAAATTGGTAGTTACAGATCTAGCAACTAGACTGGTGKAGTGTTAATGATTAGTTACTTTTTACTGTATATTACTTTGACAAAAAAACATTTTTTTCAGGATTAGTGGCTAAGGTAAGCAGCTGCCTTTTTTCCTTTTTAAAGTGTTATTGAAATTATCAAACCAAACTCCAGAAGAACTGCAAATTAAGTGGCTTTTTGCTGTTGTAATTATATGTTGTATTTCTCTTGCAAATGCTTGTAGATAATAGCTGCATTTGTAATTTTATAGGYATTCTGGAGATGAAATATAGAGTGCTATTGCTGAAGAAGGTATAATGAAAGATGTGAGCAGTAAATAGCTGTGTTTTCTTCCAGCATACAAAAGGTAAYACTTTTTTCAATCACTTTATTCATTCAGCAGCTTTCCTGCGGACAAAAGACATTTTTACACAGCCAAAAGAATAGTCATTGAGCTGTTAGACAAAGAGTCTGTGGTTATGTGCTCTCATGACCCTTATCTCCCATGGAATAGAAGGGTACCTCATGTAGGAAAAAGGGCTTTTTATTTTCTTATTTATTTTTGCACAATGTATGTTGTAGTTTTTGAATCTCCAGTTCAGTGCCAGATTCCTGTTTGGGGAATGAGGGATGGCTTGCCATTTCTGCAGCTCTAACTTGCTTCCTCAGCAGATTCACAAGCATCCACCAGCAGAATCATATTACCAGAGGTCACTGAAGAGGCTGCTCCTGACAGTATGTATTATAACAGAGAGTCATCATTGTTGCAGCTGTAATTTTTATTAACGTTCCTCACAACCTGTAAATGCCAAGAGTAATTCAGGTCCAAAACCTTTTCTCACTATCCACCCCCCCCCACCCCCCTCATTTTTCTGCCAGCTTGCTTATCTCCAGGGTTTCTTTGAAATACTGACCTACTAAATTAGAACAACAAACACGAGTAGATTTATTTAACTTTGAAAGCCTTGTTGGCAGAGTCCTTTCATTTTCTTGTGAAGTAACTGCTTCTGTATTTAAAGAGCAACTTAATGTTGTATCATTCTGTTCATCTGTTTTTTTATCACAAGCAGAGTTTTCTTTTCCATAAAATGCAGAGATTTAACTCATTAATTGTCATTGTGATTACTTACTCTACAGCATAGTGAACATTATCTGAAGAGTTTGGTGTGGTTTTCTGCCTGGTGCTCAAAATGTATTCCTGTAAGCACTAAAAAAAATAAAAGGGCTTTTTATCTGTTCATATTTTCTTCTAAGTTGCATGAAAAGATCCTGCTTTGCTCAGTATTTACCCTGGTCAGGAATGGCAAGGGGAAGGCTCTTACCTCAAAGCAGTATTCCCAGACACTTTGATCATTGCAGCAGATRGTTCGGGCACCCTGCTCCCAGTTCATCACTGTGGGATGCTCAGCTGTCACTGGGGACATCTACAGGAGTGCACTGCCTGCACTTCTTCTCCAGAGCATCTCTGTCCTTCTGGGAACCCAGGGCAGGAGACAGGATGGCAGGGAAGAGTAGGGCTGTGAAGCAGTGATGGAGAGTGTTTGTTTGCATGGATAAAGAAAGGACAAACACAAGGCACTGTATGCACTGTGAATTTACCGAGGCAGATTTGGGAAGACACGTAAGTGTGCTGATGCAGACCCAAACTGATACCTCTCTGAAGAGTTCAGTAACTTCACTGTGGCACTGTGAGAATGTTAATAAGCTGGCTAGTTTTTGGTAGATAATGCATGGGTAAGAACAACCATATATTTATTTTTCTTCTGCCTATGTAGAAATACTCAAAGACATTAATGAACTCAAAACCAATGACAGATTAAAGGCAAACCCCACATGTGAGACAACAAAGAATCCAGGATTGGTGGGCACTCAACGCCTCTCACCAATGGTGAATTATCAAATTCTAATTCAAAATGGAATGTGTAAATTGCTAATTCAAGCTAAAGGAAAAAGGTGCTGTCTGTTAGATCTTAAAGTATCTTACTTTACATGACATTGTGTGAATTTCAGTATTTCTTTCATGATAGTAGATCATGAGAATCAGAGGAACATCACAACACTAGAAAACCCAAATCTTGAATCAAAAGCAGACTACTGGACTCAGTTTTAATGGCTAGTTGCTAACTGAAGCTTCCACTGTGAATGATTTTAATTTTAAAATAATGAGATTTTCCTAATTCCTTTACTGCTACTGCCACACACATTTTATGCCTTGTTTTTGGACACAAATGTTTGCAGCTTTCATGATGGCACAACTCCARTCTTCATCAGGTAAAATTAAGCTTTGGATGACAGGTTTTAAAAACTACAGCATAACATCACTGCAGTAATTAAAGCCTGATCTTTAACCACATCATAACATTAAATTTCCTATGACACAAAAATATTTATGGAAGGCATAAAAAGCAAGGGTAAACATGCAGCCTTTTGTCATTATTATTTAACTACTCTAGTTACTGAACCTGTCTGGTTCCATTTCTGTAAATACTACACTATATGACCTACCTTGACCAGTGCATTTTACAAGCTGGAGTCATCCATTAAACTTGTGAAATGACTTTGCCAATACAGCTTGTACAAAAAGCCAATAAGTGAAAAGATGGTTCTCCCCTGGGCTGTCTTAGCATTTCTTGCCATGATTAATAGAAGGAATTGTTCCAGTTTGACTCTTCAAGGAGCTGACAACTAAACAGAAATAATGATGCTAATTGAAGGCAAAGATAAACTTGTATTTTATGCTGTTTTCTGGGGTTTAGATGCAAAGTCTGTTTAAGATGTGCCAGATTGAGTTTGTTACTAAAAGACATGGGACGATGATGATGGGGATACAAATACTAATGAAACATACTGAAAATGCCAAATATAGAATATTGTAGCATACCCTGTATGATACAGCACTAATGAATTTTCTTTGTCAAAGATGATAAATAACAGCAGCCTCATCTTTTTACTTTTATATTCCAGCAGCTATCCCTCTACATATGAGAAGTAGCTCAGAGAAATAAAAAACRGTGTGTCCTCAGAATTAACTTAACCATTATAATAGGTACTAATTAAACATAACAAATCAATATGAATGCCACAAGCTTGATTGCCTAAAATTGCCCAAGCAACTGCATTTTRTATTACTGTCCATTTTGAAAAATCTCCCATTAGTCTTTCACAGCCTCAAAACTTTTTGAAAGGAGACATTTCATTAGTATTCAGTTGATACAGTGTTTTCAGGATGATGCTGGCCAGCATCTAGCTTCATTTAGAYCTGTCATACGAGAAAGATTGGTTCTTTTTAAAAAATCGAGGACCATGGGAGAGWAGTCTAATAATTAGAACAGCCTCCAGAAGAGTCATTCCTTCAAATCTAAAATATTCTATGAGTCTATGATCATACCTACTCCCTGCTAAAGATGGTCTTTCTATTATTAAATACAAACTATTCTGTCCTAATCTAGAATTAATTTGTGCAATATTTCCATTATTTATAATTTTCTGTGTCATCAGCTGCTCACCAGATTAACAGGATTTCTTTTCTTTCTGAAAATAATTATAATAGAGAGCTTTTTTATTCATCAGACTTTTAATGAGGTTATTAATACTCATATCTTATTACATCTGTTAAATTATAATTTAATTTTTAGTTACGTCACACTTTTGTGCATTTTGTATATCTGTACATGTACACGCTGATTACTGGAATTGTTTATATAACAGAGGCTAATAATAATTCATTTTAGACTAGGAGTTATTTTTCCATTGTTTTCAGTAGAGCTATTACATAGACATTCTGAACTTTCTGCTATTGATGACAGAACTCTTTAATTGCTGTTCCCTAAATTCAGTGGTTTAGAATTCAGTTCAGAACCTGTTGAAGTGAGTGGAGAAACTCCCACTGATTTCAAAGGCTGTTATAGCAGGTCCTTAATAAGGGTTATTACTATGTCTCTTTATTTCTTAAGGAAATAAAATGCCTTTTAGTACTATTGTAAATGAAGGATAAAAAGGGACAGTCGACAGTAGGAAGGATGCATAACTGCTTCAAGTGAAATGCTCTCAGAAGATGTAGAATTGGGTTTGGGTGAAGAGAAATTGAATGTGAACTTCTTTTACTCAGACATACTACTCCATTCAACAATGCTGGGACAAGGATAAAGAAGCCATAAGGAAACCTGAGAATGCATTGACCCTGATCCAGCAAAGCACTCACACAAAGTGCTGAATACTCCTGTCTGAGCCAATGGGCTACTTCAGTTGGCATGGCTGCCTSTTTTCTACCTGGGTGGATGAAGAAGTTAAGAATTTTGTAGTGGGGTCATGATTATGGTCATGATTAGGGTCAACCTCTGGTGACAGGGACAGMCTAATTTCTAAATAATAATTTATAAATTCTAAATTTTTACTGTCTGAACTTGAAGATTTAATCTGACATTTCACTTCTTGCAACACTGTGTTGAGCTACTGAAATACCAAAGTTGTATGTTCTGAAACTGAAGAGGTGACTTTACAGGGAATTTATTTTCACTAGCATAAGCCTTCTAGCATGTAGTCTAAGTTAGTAAAGAAAGAGGAGCTTTATTAGGGGAATTCATATCACCTATAATTATTTTAMTTTTAATGGAATGAATCATCCTTTCAGATATTCTAATTATTTTCAAGTTATAAAGGGGATTTAGAGAACTAGTTTACTACAATGACACCACTTTTTTCCAGTCTCTGAAATTAGTGGAGRTAAAGTAGCTGAGCATAAATTTTTACCTCTAACAGAGGTTCCACTAACCCAACTGATCCTGTAGTGAACTAAAAATGCATTAAACAATGAATTAGCTTCTATGGATATTTAATAAATCCCATTCATACATATATTTACATGCATATAACCCCAAATAACTGTTAATTAAGTGCCTTCATTTGCATTACATGTACAGAATTCCTCCATCTTCTCCTCACTAAACCCAAATGACAATGAATTTACAAGTATCCAATGAATCTATGTGCAAGCATGGTATTTAGCTCATGTGTAAATTGATATTATTTWAAAAAAAACATGGAGTTAGATAMTAAATCAATTCTTCAGTTGAAGGAGAAAACAAAATTGATGATTATAGGCCTGTGACAACAGAAATGTCATTGAATGAACAGTCTGAAGGCAGACAAAGCCTCTTTTTGAAATTACTGCTATGAGAAAACATGAAGAACCAAAACAATAAATGAGATAAATTTGAATATAAATTCACCAGTTTWAAATGGTAGATAAATTCCTTGATAAATAATGGAATAATGCAATCATAATGCCTCTATTCAAAATATTAGACTTACACTACATCCCAGATATCAAACTCAAATTGTAAACATTTATAGTAATTTACTTAAAATGTTCTAAGTTGCTAAATTTTCCTTTTATAAACAGTTTCCTTAGTTTAAAGTAGGTTATACACCTGTTTTTGAGGTTATAATCGCCTTGGTATTTATCATTGGTGAAATGATCAACTATGAGTCAGCTGTTCTGCTTGTGCTCTCTCCCAGCCTCTTGCCCACCCACAGCCAAATATCTGGTGGAACAAAGTGAGGAAAGATCCTGACACCGTGCAAGCACTGCTCAGTCACAGAGAGAATGCTGCTCTGCTGTCAGCACCTTTACAGTCACATATGCAAAACACTGTATGGGCTACTAGGAAGAAAATTACCTCCTCCCCAACCAGACTCAAAAAAGTGGGTAACCTTAATGTTGCTTTTGACAGGTATGGGTCCTGTTTCTGCTCTGTTCTTTTGGTAGGTCTTTAAAAAAAAAAAAAAAAAAAAAAAGAAAAATGATTACAAGGTAAGATTATCTCATCTCCTAGGGTATTTCCAAAATTGCAATGTAGTGCAATGTGAGAAGACAAACCCATAAAATAATAGAATCATAGAGTGGTTTGAGTTGAAAGAGTTCTTAAAGATCACCTGGTTCCAACCCCTCTGTCCTGGGCAGGGAGAACATTCCACTAGATCAAGTTTCTCAGAGCYYACCTAGCCTGGTCTTGAACACTTTGGAATGGAGAGTCCACAACCTCCATAAAKATTCAAAACAACCCAGAAATGAGAAATTAAGCAAAAAGAAGAACAGAATGAACAAGAAATATAGAAAAACAACAGTGAAAATATTTTAATTGGAGCAATTATGACCAGAAAAAAAAAAATCAAATCAGGGCACTGTCTTGTAAGTAACCTTATACAATGCTCTGTAAGTAATGTCAGYTCAAGTTAGTCTGTCTCCTAGGCAGTTTTCCTGAAATAGAATGTCACCTTATAATGAATGTGAAACAAAGTCACAAATAATTAATATAGTAGTACTGTAACTAGTGCTTGGATCAAATAACTTCTAGTTAAGCTTTTAAACAATAATATGCCTTAAGAGATTGCTGTAGTTTTAAAATTATAACTTCATGAAAAATAAAAAGGAAATTAACAAGCCGAGTAGAAGTCACAACCAACCTAATAAGCAGAAGGCAGTGAGGTTCCAGCCCTCAAAATTTGAATGTATTTAATGCAAGTTACACCTTCCTGATCAAAAGTTTCTTATTTATTTATAGTATCTAGGAACTCCAAAAYTCTCCTAGCATTTAGTGGAAATAATGGTTCTGCAATCCTGTAATTTCTTGAAACAATTTCTGTCTTTGTCAGTTGCATGAAAAAATGAAACTTGCTAGTTATAATTCTTCAATTAGTTTAGCAGTATTCTGCTTATGTGAATGTCTGGCTGGGTGATATCTTTTTAGGAGAAACTTGGTGGCTTCTTCACTATTTTAGTATGGAGAAAAAATATGAATTGAAAGGAATAATGAGGTTATTGGAGTCTTTCACCATTTTTAGTTGTGGAATAAAGGTGATCCTGCAAATCCCATTCAAGTTTAGTTTCATTTGTTACCAAACTACCTTGTTAGAGAGCTTCTCTGTATGTTTTTCTGGCATGGGAATAAAAAGTTCAGTCAATGTGAGCTATGTATTTTTTCAGTTAATTGACAGGGAGGTATATTTTACCAGCAAGAAATACAGATCTTTTCATCTTCACATGGGAAAAAAGATACAGTCTCTCTATCAGTCAACCTAACAAGACAGACAAGGAGTGAGGAACCTTGTTGAGTCTGCCTACACAGGGTTTTGCAGACACCTGAATGTGAGGCTCATTTTTCACTCATTTGAACCGGAGTGAATGGTATTACTGTTGCTGTGCCTGAGACAGTATGTTGAAACCCAATGGGTATGACCTCAAAATTACATGGTAGAGAGTTATTTCACATTTGTTTAAAAACAGTGAAGATAGTTTAAGACTTTGAGGATCAAGATCTCTCATTGATGTTAAGAGGATTGATTGCAGATATTTTCCCCTAAATATGAGTTATTCCTTAGTTGTGTGCAGCCTTATGKAAGAACTTGTATCCCATTCTCAAAGAGAATATTTCCCAGTACARATTACATAGAGATAGAGAGATTTCCTTATAATGACTTTTTGAAGAGAAGTCAGTGTATAAATTTGGATTACTTTTTGACTTGTTATTAACATACTGGTTTTTACCTTTCAATATCATTCAACAGGCAAGACTCCCCTCCCTCCAAAATTATTAAACAAAAGTGACAAGAAATATTTTCTGGCCAGAATAGCTTCTTTTCTCATGTTAGTGCTTTTAAATTCATTTAAAGATAAACCAGGTGGAGAAAATTCTGTGACTCCTATTTAGAGCTATTTAGACATATTTACAAAGAATTTTTGTATTTGTTCAGCTGGTGGTTTTGTCTGTGACTGTGTGTAAAGATCTCCTGTCTTTTCTGTGTTGTATTCTACGATGTTTATGAACAAACAACTTGATTTCCCAAGTGAAAAAGATGTAACATGAAATCCAAGTAAGC